>NW_009185618.1:0-7459 GCF_000690835.1 Fulmarus glacialis | reverse complement strand
ACACACGACACGGGGGTTGGGGGGGGACAGACACAGGGAGGGGGACGCGGGAGGTTTCTGCTCAATTCACATTAACATCCTCCACATGTTTTTTGATAGGAAAACTCATGGCAATTAACTGCACTTGGTGCCAACAAAATACACTTTGTTGCATTCAGTGGAAGTCTTCAAACGTGGCTGACTGACCTAATCTATAAGCCATACTTAGGACTACCGAAGTTTAACTGGTCTTTCTCAACCACATTTCCATTAAAATCCATCAGATAATATTGATGATAAACCATCAGTATTTCAAGAAGAAAGCAGATCAAAACAAGGCTTTGTTTTGTAATTGTGATTTTAGCTGTACTATAAATAAAAGCACTGTACAGTGTAGGTACATCTCCCAGTGTAAGTACAACTCAGTGAAATCTTTACAAATACCAGATATTAGTCTCTGGGGTGAAATCCTGCTAAGTCATTGAGAAGATCTGGCAAAAACCAAGCCCTTTAAAAAACAACCCAAAAACTTCAGAACCACATTTATAGATACTGAAGAATATTTGTAGCTTATATCTAAAAAAAAAAAAGTAATTTTTCTCACTATAAAATAGTAAATTAATTCCTATTTTCACTTTCTTTGCTCAGCCCTTTTTTGTCCTCTCCAAAGCCTAAACATCTCTGGAATCAGGGTTGTACTGCCTTAGTCCCATTAGTCCACCCTAAACTCCCAAGCATTTCTCTCAGGTACCTACCTGTTCTGCCTTGCCCAAAGCAGGGACAGGTTCATTTCTGCAAGCACAGTTACAAAGACAATGATACAGTAATACATTTACTTCATATTACAGATTATTTCTAAACTTGTTTAGAAAGGACAGGTCCTCCACATGTCTGATTGCAGAATGTCAGCTGATCAGCTAGGAAACACGTGTTATGAAATCAACTGTAATTTGTAGCAAAGATAACTGCAGCACTCACCTGCTTCCTCTCAGTTACCCTATTTTACCAGCCTTCCTCCTATGAAGTACTGATTTTCAAATTCAGAGAATAGTACAATACAGAAGACTGACACTGAATGAAGTGCCCAAATTGACTTTTGTTTTTAAGGATTAAAACGTAACAGCACAAAACTGTAGGCATATGCCTCATTGGCTAAGTACCCTGAGGAAAACCGATGCGCATTGGAAAAAGAAATAAAACAAAAAAACCCAAAACACTCCAGAGCATTATGACTTTTTTGTCTGTTAACCGTTTAAATACAGAACATGGATTTTCTGAAATGATTCTTCATCTCATGGAGCTTTCATCTCCATCCCCATTTAAAGAAAAAAAAGAAAATATTATCAACATATCAATACTGAGAGCTTACCAAAGTATGCACGTCTCCTTCAATGGCAGTTATATCCCTTCGACTGATACGATGATCGCGATTATCTTCCCTGTTAAGTGTTTCATTCTTATCATCATCTTTAGAAGCAGAAATCTAGGATACACCAAGGAAACCCAAATAATAAGTAATTCTTACATTTAGATATTTGCAGCCTTCAAAGTTAAGGTCAAGAAAATATATAACTGATCAAGTTTCTCTCTTTGTATCCTAGCTATTCTTCAGAACCTGGCTTTACTACAGCTGTAATTAAAATGTTACTCCTGCCTTTTCTAGATCACTGATGCAAATTTCTGCTAAGAACTAACACAGAGCCTTGAGTATCTTAATTCTTCAACTCAAAACTTTTTCATGTACAGAAAAAAAATACTCTTAGACTGCAATAAATAATTCAATTTTGCGACCTTTTTATTAAAGATTTTTCCTCAACATTTCAGTTTTTAACTCTGAAAAAATAGCACTAGTATGGTACTGATGTACTACATACCACTGTATATGCATACACATGTCCAGACATACACAAAAACTTTTTTTAGGAGGGGCTTGAAAACGTATACAGTAGGTTTAATAAATTACTTCAGTAATCCCTTTGAAATTCCCAATATAGAATTGCAAATTTACATATGGGACTAGGCAGAGCCATGCTACTTGTGCTCTACATAACCAATTTATATGAGAAAATTTACAAGACAGTTACAAAAAAAAAATATTATTACAAATGGTATAGCAAAAGCACAGGAAAATTTTATTTATATATTCACTAAAGTTGCTGATTATCAAAGATGTATGAGTATTCTTTGTTGTTCTATACACTGAATATCTTCCCTTAGTCTTTTTATACATATGTTTGCTTAAATTCTTCTAGAACTAATATACTGATTTCTACTACTTGTTCTAAATTGTCTTAGAATTCAGCTCTCTACTCTCAAACTTGCTCGTTTTTATCTGGTGTTTCTTTGTCTAGTCCAACCCAGGAAAAAGGAGTTTCTTCTACTCTGTGCTCTGCAAACTGCATGTTTTGCTGGCAGTGATAGCATATTTTTAAGCCCCACTGAAACCTGTTGACCTCTATGGCATTCGGATGAGGGCCTAGATAAATAAGCTAGTAATGGGGAAAAAAGTGCCATTTTTTTCCAGAAATAAAACCCAGAAAATTTACATAAGCAGCCCAGAAGCATCTCAAATGTTTTTGTTCATGACCACAGTCAATAAAATTCCATTGCTTTGGACTTAGAACTCATACAGTACAGTCTTCAAGAAAAGAAACAACAAAAACACAACAAAAAGAAACAAGACATTTATCTTTGGGTTGACAATCTATTGTCTACCTTTTATTTCACCTGCTATATACATTGACAAGTACTATCAAACAGTGCAGTCTTGTTCCTCAGCAACAGATGAAAACTTAACTCAGACAGAGTTAGATATTCTCAGGGATTTGGGTATTTCGAGTTTTTTTTCCAAAACAAACATACTTCATTCCAGTGAAAAGGAAAGTCCTGCTTACCTTAATTTTCAATGGATTGATTTCCATATCAGAAGTGCAGTTCATGGGACCATCAATTTCATATTGAACAATATACAACAGTGTGTAGTTTTTATATTTGTAAGGCCACTGCAGAGTCATCATCACCTTGCTGAATGCACTTGGACCATTGTTTCTCAGCTAATTATGAAAATAAAGTTAACAAATGTAAAAAAAAAACCAAACACCAAAGCCGCCTTCTTTGTTAATGTGCATATAATTGTTATTTTATATTTGAGCCATAAATGCTGCTACCCCTACCCCCAACCACTTATGGCAATAGCATCAACTCTACCTAAAAATAGTAGCTAAACTTCAGTCCCCCAACAGGCAATCCTTAAAATTCTGTAATTTGATAAAAATTACTTTGAAGAAAAGCCATATGGCATTAGGTTTTTTGCCTTAAAGAAATATTTTTTTTTTCCTTGAAAAAATGTGGGGGTTTTGTAGTCTATTGCATGAATTACAGCCACTGTACGTGTCTCAGCCAAGATACTCTGAGCAGATACATACACCCATAAGTTTCGTTAGATAAATGGTCTCTTAAGTTCTAGAACAACTTTTAACTATTCTTATTCACACAGCTCTCTCAGTAAGTTTTGTTTAATTAAACAATCTAGATTAAAGTTGTGATTATTCTTTTAAGGAAATTTTAAATACTTAAAATTTTTCAAGGCAAAAGACTTTACAATAATGATTCAGAACAGTTGGAATACAAATGAGAATACTAAATAATTTACACCCATGAGTCATTTTCTGAGTTCAAATTACTTCAAATGTTTTACCTAGATTTCAAATGGCTAGAAAATAAAATATATGTAATGATGTAAAAAAATCAGCCTCTTCTATTTTGGCCACTCCTGTTACACTAATCGCAGACATTCCAACCCTTCTTGCAGATACCAATTATTGACCCAGCATTAAAAAAAAAAAAACAACCAAACAAAAAAAACCCACCACTTTGTTTCCACGCAAGAACAAAATGAAGAAAAAAATTACAATTTACTCCAGAGAAAAACTACACCAAAAGATTTCTTTTTGTTTATCACAAAACTGTGTAATTGAAATTCGGAGTCATTGCATACTTCATAGATATGCTGAACTAGAGGCCCAATATCATCTTCTGTTTCTGGATTCTCCTTTGGCTGCCAATTTGCAATAGGAAGGAATATGTGATCAGGAGACGACACACTAAACAGTGGAACAAACAAGTCATTATTATAAAGTATGAAACGATAAATGTAATTCTCTAGAACACCTCAAAAAAAATCAACACGTTTAAAACATAATCTCCAATTTTTCAACCTCTGTATATAAAAACAGGAAGAAAAGAGGCTGAGTGGCTTGTATATTAAATGTTCAGTTTTCTTTAGTAATAGTATCTTTAGTATCTTTTCATGTAAAGATGAACCTTGTATTTAGAAACATTTTTTTCCTGTCCTAAACTTTGGATTCATCCTACAACATCTAGTAAACCATTAATAGAATTAAGATACATACATGCTAACCAAAAAACACAAAGTGTGAAATGCTTCAGTAATGAGGAATATTGATGATGTAGAGACTTACCAGTACAGTCATAAGAATAATTCAGCATGCACTGAAAACAGTGAAGCTAGCAATAATGCTTTTCAGTTGTGCCATCCCCCCATCTCTCAGATACTAACAAAATTAGATCACAATGATGAATGTAGTGGAAATTTTAAAAAATTACGACTCAGGAATCTGAGTTAATGGCTAAGCAAGAGGATTGTATAGCTTTTAGGTGTGAAGCATAGATTTCTGGTAAGCAGAAGTAACAGAGGTAATGGAGTTATTACAATATTAATACTACACTTAAGACTGAAGAAGGTGAGGGCATTGCAAACTTATCTTCAATAGGATTTTCAACTTTGGTTTTAGAAAAGGTTTCAGGGGTTGTTGGATGAAAACCCAGTCAGTTTGTGGAGGAGGAAAGTGACCTGGAGAAATGTGTGCAAGTACAAAAACAAGGGGCGATTTTTTTTTTCTTCTTCTAAAAAAACCTCTAGTAATAGAGGCACAACATTCCTTTTTGGAATTCATCTTGTAATTATTTAGAATTATTTAAGATCTGAAAGTCCAAAGAGTGGCTAGAGAAAACTGTATTTTCTTTATAATTAAAAATTCCCTAAGGCTTCTTGAAAACTTATGCAGACCTGAAAGTAAGTTCATTGAATATAAAGAAGCAAACATGAAAAGCTCATTTGAGAAAGACGTTTATTAAAATAGTATCAATGCTTACCCTCTAATTTCAACAGCTGCTAAAATAGCAAGGTCAGCCTGATAGAATGCTACTGGACTTAGATTGTCATACAGGTTGGAACTGCAGAGAAAATAAAAGTTAATTTCTTAAATGAAATAAACTAAGTATTTAAAAAAAAAACTTAAAATAATTTTATGTAATATCATAACATGACTCCTGAGCCACTGTAGGAAAGCACATTTACTAAAAACTAAGGAGCACATTCCAGCAAGGTCTCACTTCAATGCATGATAGTTTGATAGGGATTGATACCAAATACAAAGGAACAGTGAAGAGACGTACAGTTCTTCGGTTGAAATGATGCAGATGGTTAGTAATGCTTCATGAATAGACAGGCCGGACATCCAGTAGGTAAAAAGGCCTTGAAACTTAGTATTCTGCGTAAAATAGATAAAGAGGCTAACCTTGTATCTTGAGTAAAATAGATAAGGGGGTAGTGCTAGTTTGTGATAATGAGAATTGTACTAATCAAGCCAAGAGTTAAAACTGAGCATGCGTAAAGACTGAGTTCAGCTAAAGGACACTGTGAAGAAGACTATCGACGACCACCAGAGGACTCTAAAAGACCACTGGGAGACCCTGAAAGACCACCAATGATCACAAGGGCGCATGCATCAAAGACTTTTGCATATGTTAATGAATTCTGGGAAATAACATGAATATTTAGATTACTTCTCGGAAATGTAATGAATATGTATATACTCTAATTGTATATAACTTCTATGATTGAGTGATTTGGTACGCACACTAGGTGGAGCGATCCCCTGTGCACCTGATGTCGCAATAAAGAATACCTGCTTTCTAAAACTCCAACTTGAGTCTTAGAGTTTGTCAGGAACTTCTTTGTTTCAAGTTCCACCCTCAGCGTAGTTTGGAGGTTCCTCAGCAGGGAGAAGTCGATAAAGGACACAAAGCTAATGCTGACTCTGTTCCTTAGCTGCTGCATGTAAGAAAATTCAAATGCCAGCACTGTGGGATAACATCAACTACATAGGTAGCAGAGCCTTAAGTTCCACTTCAGGACATATGTTTTGCTCAGGGACTTGTTTGGCCTCAAACTAGTCCCAGAGCAGAAAAATATGCTAGGGCTACTATTGCCTACCCCTCTTCATAGTGTTTAAACCAGTAAATGACTACAGTTAACATCCAATTCCTACACTTCAGATACACCAAGAGATGACAGATATTGAGGCATGTAGAGTCATTCACACATAAAATTTCTTCAGACTTTTTTTGTAGACAGAGAAAAAGAAATACAGAGAACGCTCCTATTCCCCTCGAAGTGGAGCTGGGAACAGAATCCTGATCTCCTTAGACACATCTGATTATTCTGTCTACCTAACCAAACAATTTCCTTTAGAAGGATCTTCTTAAATCCTCTAATTATTCTTCACTGCTGCTGTAATAAAAAAATACATGCCACATTGTTTTCTTCCTGACCTGTAAATACCTCATTCTTTCAGAAACTAGAGTTGTTCTGCCAGGAATTGTGCCAGCTTTGGAAATCTAGCTTTGTGAGTTTAAGACAACTAATGTGATCTTTAAAACCACTTCAAGATAATACCTTGATAATGCCTGTCACTATGAACTGTGATCACCATGTTCAATTGCATCACTGTTCTTGCATTCAGAGAAGTCATGTAAGGAAATTCCTTCCATAAAAGGTGTAAAATGTTACAGGAACCTCCCTTCTCTTCCATCAGAAGAGAAGCATGACTTAACTTCACTGACTGTTTTGTCTCCCAGTGAAAGGTAGTTAGTGATCGCTGTTAGCCTAAGGAAGACAACAGACACCCCAGAGAACATGACTTTCTGCAAAGAACTAGAGTCACATGCCACTGGCTCAGCTTACTAGCTGATGGAGAAGAGGGAAAAACCCTGAACAGCCAGCAATGTGAGATCAAAGAGATATTTAATGCTGCCAAGGCCTTTGATCACTATGGCAAACCACTATATCATTAAAATAGAATGGCAGGTTTAAACTTATTTAACTCTTGTAGATGAAAAATGCGTATGTGGATGAGAATAATTTATTCACTACATTACAAAAAAATTAAGCCCTTAAATGGAAAAAAAAAAAGCTTTTGGTCCACCATGGGGAAAAAAAGCAGCTGTATTTATACTGTCCATTAAGCAACATAAAACTGTATTGGGTAAAGAAATTCCTATTGATCACATCCCGAATCTTAAATATCATCTCCAGTAGGTATAAATTCAGATTTATATATCATATTTATATGAAAGCACTTTGCTCATCTTGATGCAGTAGGTATAGTCTGTTACA
>NW_009185617.1:26517-27060 GCF_000690835.1 Fulmarus glacialis | reverse complement strand
GTAATGAGAAATAAACCCAAATCTTAAAAGACCTTCGCCCCACCCCCCCTTCTTCCCAGGCTTAACTTGACTCCCAATTTTCTCTACCTCCTCCCCCCACAGCGGCGCAGGGGGACAGGGAATGGGGTTGCTGTCAGTTTATCACATGTTGTCTCTGCCACTCCTTCCTCCTCAGGGGGAGGACTTCTCGCACTCTTCCCCTCCTCCAGCGTGGGGTCCCTCCCATGGGAGATAGTCCTCCACAAATTTCTCTAACCTGAGTCCTTCCCACAGGCTACAGTTCTTCACGAACTGCTCCAGCGTGGGTCTCTTCCACGGGGGGCAGTCCTTCAGGAACAGACTGCTCCAGTGTGGGACCCCACAGGGTCACAAGTCCTGCCAGCAAACTTGCTCCAGTAGGTCCACAGGCTGCCAGGAGCCTGCTCCAGCACAGGCTTCCCATGGGGTCACAGCCTCCTTTGGGCATCCACCTGCTCCGGCGCGGGTTCCTGCATGGGCTGCAGGTGGATATCTGCTCCACCGTTATCCTCCGTGGCCGGCCGG
>NW_009185617.1:25747-26440 GCF_000690835.1 Fulmarus glacialis | reverse complement strand
GGTGACTGACCTTGGTGTCTGCACTGACCTTGGTGTCTGCAGAGTTGTTTCTCTCACATATTCTCACTCCTCTCTCCCAGCTGCTGTTGCGCTGCAGTTTTTTTCCCCCTCCTTAACTATGTTAAGAAGAAGACCATGGTGAGGCAGATTGTCCCTCTGCAGCCCACAGAGGACCATCGTGGAGCAGGTCTTCTGGCAGGAGACCTATGACTCTGTGGAGGACCCACACTGCAGCAGTCCATTCCTCGAGGACTGTATCCCATCGAAAGGACCCACGCTGGAGCAGTTCTTGAAGAACTGCAGCCCATGGGAAGGACCCACATTGGAGCAGTTTGTGAAGGACTGGATCCCTCAGGACAGACCCCACACTGGAGCAGGGGAGCAGCATGAGGAGGAAGGAGTGACAGAGATGAAACATTATGAACTGACCACAATCCCCATTTCCCGTCCTCCTGTGCCTCTTGCAGGGAGGAGATAGAAGAGTCAGGAGTGAAGTTGAGACTGGGAAGAAGTGGGGCTGGGGGGAAGGTGTTTTTAGTTGCCTCTATTTTCTCACTATCCTACTCTATTTTTAATTGCAATAAATTAAATTAATCTTCCCTGAGTTGAGCCTGTTTTGCCTCAGACAGTAATTGGTAAGTGATGTCCCTGTTTTTATCTCAGCCCATGAGCTTTTTCATTGCATTTTCTCCT
>NW_009185617.1:355-25696 GCF_000690835.1 Fulmarus glacialis | reverse complement strand
TTTGTGTGGTTTTAGGGAGGGGGAGGAAAAGAGCAGTTGGGTGGGGGTCTGGCAGCCAGCCAAGGTCAAACCCACCACGATATCATCTAGAGTCTGGTTGTTTCTTGATACCTACAGAATAATCTCCCTTTCCTAGTCCTGTTTCCCTACTCAGTTTTGTTACTAATTTGTCCAAGTATTATACTATCTCCGTCACAGGATCACAGTGGGAACACAGGGTAAACGTCCTTTCAGGACTACTTTGCAAAACACTGCTTTCCTGAATGCAGCCTCCCGCCCTGTGAGTATGAGGTGTCTTTTCCTAATCAGTCTGTGGCCTTCTATTAAAGTGCAGTAGCCTGACTGTATCCAGTTTACAACATGAACCACAATGACCTGTAAACAAGAGTTGGCCTCAACATTATTTTTCCCCTAAAAATCTTTGTTCTGTCTGTAGAACTTCTTTTAAAAATCATTCTACCTCTTCTAAACTACTGATACCTTAAGTAATATTGATCTAAAACAAGTTTTTGCAGGAATTCAGTAAAAGCAGCCCTGTGGTGGGTTGACCTTGGCTGGATGCCAGGTGCCCACCAAGCCGCTCTATCACTCCCCTCCTCAGCAGGACAAGGTAGGGGGGAGAAAATAAGATAGAAAAAACTTGTGGGTCAAGACAAAGGCAATTTAATAAAGCAAGAGCAAAGGCCGCATGTGGAAGCAAAGGAAAACAAAAGATTTATTTTCTACTTCCCACCAGCAGGAGATGTCCAGCCACTTCCCGGGAAGCAGGGCTTCAGTACATGTAGGGGTTGCTCCGGAAGACAAACGTTGTAATAACAAACACCCCTCCTCCTCCTCCTTTCTCTTAGTTTTTATTGCTGAGCAGACGTCATATAGTATGGAATATCCCTTTGGCCAGTTTGGGTCAGCTGTCCTGGCTATGTGTCTTTCCAAGATCTTGCCCACCCCCAACCTACTGGTGAGGGGCGAATGTTGGAGAGACAGCCTTGATGCTGTGTGAGCACTGCTCAGCAGTAGCCAAAACACTGGTGTGTTATCAACACCTTTCTGGCTACTAATACAAAGCACAGCACTATGAGGGCTACTATGGGGAAAATTAACTCTGTCTCAGCCAGACCCAATACAAGCCCAAATTAACAGTTTTATGAATAATACTGCATTTCTGCAGTTTTTCATACTCTAGATTAAAATAAATATGTTGCTGCTTTTTGACATCAATTGCTGCCTTCCACTGTCTTCCCAGATTACAAATGCAGATTTTAGTTTCTGTCCAAAGGTGAGACCCAAGGGCACCAACATGAAGATGCAGCCCTCAGGAAGCAGAGATCAGTGAGTGACAGCTGCCCCCAGGTTAAAATTAACATTTCTGCAACAGCGTGAGAGAAGAGGGGTGAAAACTGCACTGCGTACATTAGAAATCCAGCTAAGGTGCAGTTCCTGCATGTCCTACATAGTCCGTAGAGAAAGTTGGGCAACTCTACAGATGAGCAGGATAGCTATGGTATGAGGACCCCTCATATGTGAAAAAAACAAGGTGCAATGCAGACTTCTACGTCAGTTATTTCTGCTTGATTTCTGTCTCTTTTCTCCCAGGCTCTTGTAGGCACTTGGTATGAAGTTCAGTGTTGCTCAACAGCGTGTTGTTGTGCTTTGGAACCTTTCACTGTAACAAAATATTTCAAAGTTAGAAAAAGCAAAACAACGTGACGTTTCAATAGTAACAATCTGCTAGATAAATCAAGCTTAGGGGGGTGGGAGAAAAATTTACTACTCACACTTTACTATAAACCCTGTGACAAACCCTTCCTGGATATGAGACTATTCCTATCATTTTTTTATGCCTAGGTAACACTATAATTGGGGCAGCCTTCTCACTCATCACAGCCTTGAAGACCCTCCATAGCTTATTCTTTGTAGTCTGTTATTTCCTCCTCTTTTGTGGCAAAATTTGAAGAGGCAGCAATGAGTAAGAAATAAATTATGGCTGGGATAATACCTAGTCTGACATGATATTTATCTAAGTGTAATTTTTATTTTAATAAAAATGGTAGTAAATCAAATGTGGTGTCTGCTACACATCTGAGCAGATAAGAGACTTGCTTATAAAGAACCCAAATATTCCCTAATTCTAATAGTTGCTGCAATTCACAGAGTAGGTTGACTGCTTTGTGATCTCTTTGGATACTTTTAAACACATTGATGTTTGTGGGTTTTTTAAGTCTGTCATGCATGTCACAGGAATTTTGCAAAGCCAAATTGGCAGGCTGGAGTACGGCTGAATATATTTTATCTGGGATATAATTCACAAGTCCATGCAATATTTTTTCTCTTCCTCAGCCAACAGGTATGTCAAAAATTTGTATTTTACAACTTATCTTGACTAATAAAGCATCCATAGTCTGTGGAATCTTAAAGATTATTGCCAGACAAGAGTTGCTTTGATTCAGTTTTTTAATGTCCTGCACCAAATGCAGGCAGTCAGATGTTGCTGATCCCCACTATAGACAATTCTGTACAAGAATATTCTCCACACTCATCATATTTGTTGACATTTAACCATTTCAAGTAGTATTATTTGCCTGTGGTTTTTAAAATGTTGATTCAAACTAAAATTATTAAAAATGAACTGAAAAAAGGGTTGGAAAGAATCCACAAAACTTCCTGTATTTGATTTTCCAACTAATTTATTGAAAGGTTTTCAATAACAAAATCTGATATTTCAAATTTTGAAAATTTAGGTGGATTTTTACTAATATTTGAAAAAAAACGGAAATATAAAAATTAACTTTGTGTAGTGATAATTGACAACGGATGACTAGGACCATCAACCATTTGCAACCCAGAAAACAATAGGTATGACTGCAGGATGTATAGCATCCAAATGGAACAGAAAAACATTAATGCCATTATACCCATGTGAGACCTTAGCCAAAACAATCAGCCATATTCTACCCTCCCTGTTCAGAAAAGATCAATCCAAGCTGTAGCAGACAATGAGTGTATCTAGGAAATATAGGTTAGTGAGGAAAATGGTGTATCTACCTTCCAAGAAAAAATACAAATTTGCTTTAGCAGTATAAATGAAAAAATAATATGGCTTATTTATGAGGATATTATTGTTGTCTAGAAGTTCTTTAAGAGAGGAAAGGACAGGCAGGGGAAAATATTTAAGATACCAGGCAACACTCACGTTAAAACTAGAAAAGTAAACTTGCCATGAATACATTCTGAAGAAAATTAGAAGAAGGTTTTTGACCATCAGAGGAAAGAAATTCTGACTCAATTCCTGTTAGGAAGCCTGGGAACAAAACCTACCTACTTTTAAGTTGCAGATTCACCAGTTCAGAATACATACTGTCTTTGACATTAAAGAATTGTGCAAAATGGCCCAGGGATGTACAATCTTCTGTAGTCCTATGAACTTCTTTGTACTCAGAAAACTGCATTGCTTCTGCAGTATATTGAAAACTAAATTTTTCAACTGTTTCTTATTGCTTTTGCTACAGAAGACATAATTTAGTGGGAAAAATACGGTACATAAATAGGATACCTTGATAGCAGAGTCAATCTTGAACAAAATGGGATTACTGTGATCATTTGTGCTGTCATCATTCACCCAGCGTTGCTCAGAAAACTCACGTCTCTGAGTCTTTGGCTTGGGACACTCCACACGTATAAGTTTATTTGCCTGTAAAAATCTCATGGACTTTGCATCACCGCAGGAGAGATTATAATTACATATAATCAGAGTTTCAGAGGACAACTACTCAAAAGCAGTCAGTAAGATACTGATACTATTATTAATAATTCTTGCATATGAATGTATTGAAACAATTGTTCTGCAATTCCATGTTAGTGCAACGTGAGCATCATTTTTCACTGAACTAAGTATTGTAAAATTCCTTATGAGAGTTATATTCTTAATGTGGAAAAGTAAGAAACTGTGACCAGAGAATTCATATAGTTCTCCTGGAAAAGACCAGTGTTCCAAATTATGTGCAGGTAGATCCATTAGGTGCAATTAAAAGGTCTGGCCAGTTTGACTAGAATCCCTGGGCGCTAGTATAAACTCGTTCAACTCAAGGTATCTGGGAACACTTTGTGGACAGTCCCGTGCCTGACTGCTGTGTCTGTGAACGCAAGAGTCACAGGCTGCAGATGCCATAGCACTGTTTCCTACCTGAGGTGGGGATACACCTTGAGCAGACAGCTCTGGACTCATGAGTCCAAATGGTAAAAGAAGAGATCCAAAAGACAATCAAATTATGTTTACAGCAAGCAGAGAAAAACCCCAGAAATCTCCTTCTGTGACTATTTGAGAAATGATACAAGACTCTTGATAGGGCTGGGGCAAGACAACATCTGTGGGTAGATAGAACACCCTTGCTAGGCCATGAGGTATATCTGGACAAAATGGAGAGGCTTCATCAGATCTGAAACAGAAGAGTAAACTTCAAGTTCAGTATTGGCTGAGGACCTGACAAGACAAGCAGACTCATGTCCTCTAATAGTAAGACTTGAAAAACAAAGCACATGCACATAGTCATATTTCTGGCAAACAAACAAAGGGAACAGAATTTCAACAGCAGTATCTAGTGGAGGCTGAGCCATTGGGGAATATGGTTTTAAATCATTTATTTAAACAAGACAAGATTCTGATCTCGTTAGACTGGTGAAAATCCAAAGTAATTCCAAAACCTTCTAGACTGGCGTTCAAAAACCGTAATATCAGAAAAAAAAAGAAAAGAGATCTCCTTTTTCAATAATATTAATGTAAGAATTCTGTTTGATCTTTGTGGGCATATGCTTCAAACGTTGTTTCCTTTCATTAAACAGAAAGCTTTTTAATTTTTTCTATTTTTTAAAGGACCGTCTTTATTACTTTTCACTTTTGCTGTCTCACTATTCCAAGTTATTTGGAGTTTTTTATTTTCTGGTTCGACCCTTGTCAATAGATTTATAACAAATTTTGCTGTATATGAAGATCAAAGCATTCATCCTTAATCTAGCACAATTATCAGATGTGAAAAACAACATAGAAAAAACAAATTAAAAGTTTTCTTAAAAAGCGGGGTGGGAAAGATGGAGACCAATTTCGCAGTCTGAAGTAGGACACAGACTGGCAGCTGCCTTTGCACTAGGGAATACCAGTTACATAAAGCACATGTTCTTCCAGAACCTCTGAAGATGTCACAAGCAATTCTCCAGGCCCCCCTCTACCACCCCTTAGCCACAGCAGCCACCTCCTTCCAGCCCTGCTCCAAAAGCCCTGAGCTTATAAACTTTGTGCCTGGAAGTGATTGCATTGACCTCACTGAAATTTTCCACATGCATGTCTGTGGGTGCTCTACAAGGTGTACCTGCAAGGTTGGACCCAAACCCCGTTTGCTGTGAGTTCTTTGCCTGCGTAAGATGTGTGAAGCGCAGGTACACCCACAGGAGCTGGGGCAGCCAGGCCACATGCCCTGAGGCAAGGTGAGGGGCTTCCCGGCACCGGCCTGCCAGCACCGGCCAGCAACAAGCTCTGCCGTTCCAGCACGTCACCCTCCTCCTCCCCAGCCCCAAAAGTGGAGGCCAGCCTGTAGGCACCGAGTCTGCTCTGCAGGCAGGAGTCCCACTTGTATCTCTGATGAGCTACTTGAAAATGAGACAGCCATCTCTACAAACTCGTCCTCAATTTCTAATGAATGATTGATTGTTTTTAAACTAGTGCATTGTATATTTTGGGAAAGAATTTATGATTTACTAATAAAGCCAAATGGAGACTGGTCTGGGCCAAGTTGCTCAACGTTTGTGAACGAGAACGTGTTTTTCTTTTTCTTCCTTTCTTGTTTTATGCATGTTTCTGGATTCATTTCATCAGCTGTCAGTAGTTAAATACCATTTCAGAAAAGGGTTTATTATTGTAATTTCCTCAATTATTCTGTTTGTTTCTGCTATGGTCTCTTGAAAAAAAAGTCAGTCAGCTAAAGTACTAATAAAATATTTTCCCCTGCTGCTCCTTGCAAAGGGCCCAAGCTTTCAAGGTGCTGGATTTCCTGAGCTGGTTTGCACCTTGGAGACCTTAAATGAGGGCTTTTTTCTGCTTTCCAAGGGACGTCATTGACTTCAGTTTACAGTCAGCTCATGTCCCCAAATCATACCCAATGGCATGGCAGTGCAGGATAGCAGGAAAGGAAACCTGTGAGAAATAAAACTGAAAGCAAGAGCCCTTTTTCATCACATCAACAAAGAAGAAAAGCAGAACACGTATGGTAAGTGATGAAAGTAACTGAGCTTAAATACATAGCTAGATAATGGATTACCTTAAGCAAATGTAAGTGCTCATCTAACAGCATGTGTCTTTTGAAATGTTAAATTAAATGTACATCTAAAAACTTGGAAATTTCTGTTTTTAAAGCTATATTCTTTATGGGAGAGAAAAGCAATTATTTTCCCTATAAGGGCTAAGAAAAGCAGAACCCAGCCTCTAGCAAATGGGATGTGCTGGGCACGTAGGGCCTGCTCTGGCACCACAGAGGTGGTTGGACAGCTCTCGCTGGACCTCACGGGGCACTGGATGAGGGACCTGGCCATAAATGATGGCGGAACATGACAACACGGAGTGACACCAGGCAGCCCGGGCGCTCCCTCACCGCTCCCCCCAAAGCGAGACTGGAGCACAATGTGTGACAAAGGCACAGAACGAAGAAGCCAAAAATTCATGAGCCTCAGATGTTTAGAGCGTGACATCTGCTTCTGGCTCAAGCAATTCTTATGTTGAATTCAGTTGCCTTTCCTCCAAGACACCCAACAGCAGATAACCTCAATTTATTGGTTCCCATTTCTAATACTGTTTATCTTAAATACAAGCAGAGATTATTTGGCGCACAATGGAAATGCAACTGTTTAAAAGTCAAAACTAAGCAAAATCTATTTACAGTTTTGTAATTTCCCTGTGAATCATGAAAACCTAGGCCAATGTTTCCAGTGTCAGACATTCAAAATCATGAATCAAGCCTTGAAAACAAGCATTTGGCTTTAAGAACTCAGATTTTTTAAAATAATAAAAGCTAGATTTTTTTTTAAATTAATTTCTCTACATTTTGGCATTCATACCTCTGCAGTCATTAGAACTGGAAACTTACATCTTTAAAACGCAGCTGAGAGTCTCCCTTGTTCACTTGACACCAGGGGATGGGGCTTTAAAGGAGCAACCAACAGTTCTGAGTCCAGCAATAAATTCCCAAGACTGGTTTGTGTTTTCACTACTCCACATGGGCAGGTTAAACAGGTATCAAGCGTAGATTCTCATATTAGAAACAGGTTGCACTGAAACAGCTCAGTGTTTTGGTGTTTTAGCATATGCGTTTCACATAGATAACTTTGCTGTCATCCAGAGATCGGATAATGAAGTGCCTGTTGAAATCATCAGGAATCTTTCACTGTGTCTCAGGGCTTTGCATCATTCATACCTCCTGCTTGAATTTAATATTTAAAAACTAACAAAAACCAATAAATACACTTTGCACTTTACTGCAAAAATAGAGAACTGCAGAATTTACAAAACATTTGTAAATCCAACACCTATCATCTCCACTCTGCGCAATGCAGCCCTCCCTCGTTTCCTTTGTAGATGGTAAATTCACTGAGGCAGGCAAAGCTGTCTGTGCCTTTTTGTTTGTACAGTGTCCAGCTCAGAGAAGACCTGATGGGGCTGTGTTTGGTCCACTACTTTAAATTTGCTCTTACCTCTGTACTTCAAGGCTGCAGCAGGCAGTAAAAGCAAAAGTGCCAAAATACTGCAAGTGTGCGTAGTCTCACTTCATTTCCAGCCTACCTGGAAGCAGAGGTACCAGGGACTTTGTGACCTTTTATAAGACTTCCAACAGCCCTAAGCCGTCCAGATTAGATAAGCTGCAGATAAACACCGGAACACTGTGAGGTTTATCTACATGAAATCAAACCTTTTGAAGTTCATCTATTCCTTTCTCTAACTACTATTATCTGTTGCTTTGAGATCCTGCATCCATCCCTATCACAGTTATGTAAGCTCCCTGTGATGCCCATAAACAGTCCCTCTATCATTTGTAAAACTGCAGTCTCTCATGAAATGCGTTTGTCCCTTCAGCATTTGATGCATTCGGTATTTTATTGGCTTTTTCTCAGAAATACACATTTATTTTATCATCTGATACTTAAAATAACTATTGCAAATAAATAAAGAAAAAATGTGTGTACCACAGAAAAAAAATCATACCATACAAAAGATTTAGCTATGCCAAGATTGCTTAATTCTGATTAGCAATGACCATTAAGCAATCATTTATGGATTTACTGTGAGTGTTCATAGATACTAATGGGTTTTAGAATTCCTTGGGAATCCTCAAAGGTCAAAGGAAGAAAATGAACTATGAAGTGATAAAAAATGTATTAGGTGACTAATGGACAGGTTGTATATAGAACGGTTCCAGCAGAAAACGTTGAATTTTACCGCTCAGATTTAAGCAAAAGTAAATCTTGGGAGCAGTGGCTCTTTCCCACTGAAGTAACTAATGAAGAAAAAATCAAAATGCTTCATGGGGAGGCGTTACGCAGTGTGCTTTTCCCTGTCACTAAGAATACATAGGATATGGCAAGGTCACTGATATGAAGTTAAAACTTATTACATTTTTCTTTAGAGAGGTAGCTTCTTGCTCTTTATTTAGCTTCAAGTTTTTAACCACACATTTACATTTTTTAATATTTTTGCACTATTGCATTTTGTGCAACTCAAGACTCAAAGCTCTTCCCAATTTAACGAATTTATCTTTATACCACTTAGATTAACAGTTTGGCCCCCACAGCAGGAAAGGGAGCAGGAAAAGCCAGAAGGGACTTGCATGCCTGACTGTAGGCACGATCTCAGGATCTAAGCCCAGGATTGTGCGTCTCCCCCAGCACCGCGACCCTGCCTTGTGCACCCCAGGGCAGCCCCGCACCTCCACGGCAAACCCAGCTCCCCGGGCCCTCCAATGAGACTAAAACCATTGAGGGCACACGAGTCCAAGTGTTCAACCAACACAAACTCATTTTGCGTCGTCAGATACGTTCAAAAATTTCTGACAGGGTGAATTCGTCTCAGCAGACCTCAGGCCAGATCAGATACGGCGTGCTGGGGCTGCCGGGAGCCGGTGCCAGCTCCAGCGCTGCTTTGTCTTCCCACAGCTGGCGGAAAGCCAGAAGCCGGCACGCAGCCTGCGTAAACACTGTAGCCTCTGCTCTGGCTAATTTGACAGAAATGCAGGCCTGGTCCACAGCAGATTTATATGGGTGGGTGAGTCAGCCGTGCACAGATATGTTATTAATGACTGTGGAGCCGTGTGCGGAGCGAACATCCAGCTTGCGAGTGGCCCACAGAGTTTACTCAGCCCTCCTTCTGGCTGAAGTCACCTCGACCATGAAGTATTCTTCCCGGTACCATCACTCAAAGAGTGATGACAAATCCAAAGGGTTTTTTTGGAGGCAATTTTAGTGTATTTTTGCATAGGGAACGGCAGTTTCACTGTGCAGGGAAATAGATATGGATTCTTGTTAGAAATACTTTCATTCAGGGCAGAAGAAAGCAATCAGAAGTAAATACAACCTGCGATGTGATATGTGCCTGTTACCCACATGAATTCTGAGGATTGATACCACACTACATACCTTCAAAGTTATGTTATTAAAATGAAGTAATTCCATTCCAGTTTTTCACGAACTGATTCAATCAGGTGGATAAATACAGGCCTAACTTTTAGCTTGTCAGCAAAGTTACTAATCTAAATAGGATTGTCCACATGTAAGGACAATTAGTACTTTTTTTTGTTCATAATTGGTCATTTTCTGCAAAAAACACTGCTTTGTTGGGTCTGAGTAGCTTTTAAATTTAAATTACATACATATATATATATATAGGGAAAACAAGAGAAGGCAAAGGAGGGAAGGGAAGGGAAGGGAAGGGAAGGGAAGGGAAGGGAAGGGAAGGGAAGGGAAGGGAAGGGAAGGGAGAAGAGCTGTTGACATCAACTTTTCCAAATCAGCTATGTTGATTTCAGAGGCTGAATGCACAGGAGCAGAGGAAGCATGCAGTGCTGCCAGCTTCCCCTTTCCCCCTGCTTGTCCTCTCCAGCTCAGTAGTTAATAACATGCACATGGGTTGTGAGAGATCCAAGTTCCTGTCCTCCTGCTGCCTCATTCAGCACAGGGGGTTGACGCGAGGTCTCCCACTCTCCATGTGGGTGTCCTACCTGCTAGACTCAGAGGTATGCAGAGGAGGAGCTCCTCTTCTCAACCTTTTCCACTCTAAACGGCTTACACATTGCCTGAATGAGGAAGAAAAAGCTGTGGTAGGTAGTGACTAAGGAGGGAGCTGAGACAGTCAACATACTGAACAACTGCAAAAATGCTGAATTATTTATGCAAAGGACAATATCTTCATCTAGAAGGATTAAGACAACCAGCCCATAAAACCTTGTGGTGCACTATCAAGTCCTAGTCCTAGAAAACAGAGGAGAGACTCACCTAAGCACGGTAAATACTGGGCCATATATGGGAAGAATACTACCTCTCACTAGCTTTATGAATGCAATCTTTTGAGTTTATTAAGTGTGCCTAAAAATTACTTGAAAATATTTACTTAGTGAGCAAAATGAACTGTTTCAATACTATGGAAAAACTGAGTGAATATTGAGCTATTTGATTTTTATTTTTAAATTACAATCTATGTCAGGACGGAGGAAAAGGAAAGAAAAACTGGCAAAGTGAATGGATCCAATGGACCAAGGCAACTGGGGATTTACCATGGATAATATTGTAGGTATAAATACTTCTTTTGCAGGAGAAAGATCATGCTGGAGGAGTCAGTTTGCTAGACTTCAGTATATGCCGGGTAGGGGAAATCTTTGACCAGTTCTATTATTAAGAAAACAGGCAAGGTGTTTATTTTCTTTAATCTCAGTCAATAGGAATGAATGAAGAATCACTGAAAATGGCCCAAGGAGTCAGTGTACTACTGGATGTTCGCATCTGGAAGGAGAATAGAGTGTAATTGATCAATGGTCATCTCCATCAAGATGTATTTACCTGAGACTTTTCCCTCCGAAATCATCGTGTCTGAAGGTAGTAAAAGTTGAAAGGAGGATGGATATCTGCAAGGATAATCTTTAAGGTGTGTGTACTGTTTTCACAGCTATTAGATCAAAGCCCTTTACTGAACTATTTTATTATCAGACTTATAAATCAGCCTCAGTTCGTTTTACAAACATTAGTACTGCCATCAATTACATGCATTTAGGACTAATGGTTTTACAGGAATGTTAATAGTATGACATTATTTCCTGAAAACCAGCACTGAAGACTATTAAAAGGCTATTAATTGTTATATGTAGCACGCACAATTATTTGTTTCTGGTTTTAAACGATCAGTGAGTTGGCATGTAAGTACATTTCTAACCAGTTAAACTTCGTGGATATCAAATTTAGTAAAAGCAAAACCATTTATAAGCTATGCTTGTCTAGCTTTCCTTCATGGGCATAGTCTGAGTAGACCATGGACATTGCTGCTGCTGCTGCCCTTTAAAGCCCCTATGATCCTGCTACAGCACTCCAGACACTGCCACCATGCCTGCAGGGTGGTGGTCGGGGCAGACACTGTCCCCTAGCAGAAAACATTTTACCAGGCGGGGACAAGTGTCTGCTCTCAGCCTGTTCGCTCAGGTAGCAGTGAGGGGTGCAGTACTGAGACCTGAATAAAACACTAATAGCACAAGCAGGTGCTTGAGGAGTGAGGGGTTTGCAGGAAACTTTCCTGTGTAGGGTGTGAATCCTGTTGCAGCTAACCTCTGGGCTCTGGCTCATCCCATATCTCAGAAATTATGAAACATCTCCTACATTTAGTCAGGCACCTCCCATTTCACTATCCAGCCCCCTGCTAATGCAGTAGACCTCCTCTCCAGCTGCACAGATTTAGCTCCAGGAGTACATAATACAAATTGCTAAACATGATGTTCCTCCTTTTATGCTGAAATAGACTGCCCACCCCATCCAGACCCACCATGAGCTCATACTAAGTGCTGCAGTTCTGCTTCTGATATACTAAATAATAAAACAACCGAGGCTCAAGATGTGAATGTTACATGAGTTCATCTTATCTCCTTTCCCTTTCTGTGTCATGAACCTGAGATCTCTGTTCATTAGTTTAAGAGGCTGTTTACACATAAGAGGAGGAAGGAAAGACAGATCCTTTGAAGCATGTGGAACTACACCAATTTCCACCAGCTGAGGAGACAGTCCCAAGAGAGCTGTCAGGCAATCTTTAATGAACTACTATCTGAAGTGCAAAGCAAACTTCAGATCTCAAAGACTGAGCACTACTCAGCTTCCATTAGGTCAGATATTTATGATTACCTCAAAGGTTTGCAAAGTAGGAATAGAAAATATCCAAGAAAAATCGTAATTACCGTTCATAACCCACCACTAGGATACAGCCTCTAGCTTTGTCAAGGAATGGATATACACTGTTTCATTCACAGCTCTTAGTAAACCATGCTGCCTAAAAGAATTTAAGTAAGTTGTAGGTACCATTTTACAGCTGATCCTTTATGTCAATCCTTCATTCCACAGTGGTTCAACATTGCAGTGACCTTCACATCCCCCTTCAGATTGAATCTGTTACCCTCAGTGAGTATAAAGGCTATAAAGAAGCACCTGATCATAAAATCCACTTGGAATGCTTTCTTAAACCTCTACCAATTATCCATTAAAGTTCTGCTTTTTACAGGCTTACTTTCCTAATGAAAACCGAATAATAGTATATTTTTTTTAAAACTTTTTCTAGTTGTCTGGAGAAAAGACTTGACAACTTGGAATAACCATTGATTGATGTGACTAAATAAAATCATCTGAGTACTTCTATGGATAGCAAGAGACATTAACTGTTGCTTTATAAGCAAGGATTTGATCTAAAAGGAAAGATGCGGATGGCCTGACAACCATCTCCCTAGATCAGCCACCAACCAGCCTTGGAAAAGAAATATAATTGGTATGATATTGATAATATAGAAAAAATGGATTTCATTCAGAGGAGACTGAGATGCTCAGCAGGAAGCCTTTTAATTTGCAAGGAGCTCTTACACTGTAAGGAAAAACACACCAGAGGTAGCTGCAGCAGAGTTTCCAGTGAGTCACCCTGTGAAAGCCGAGCATAACTGGGAGCTGGGAGGCTTTGGCAGGCTTAAACCAGCCCAAGGCAGGGAGCTGGACCACAAGGACAAAACAGCAGCTCAGGGGGAGATTTTAATGTAGTGCTGTAGCCTTCCTTTAAAATAGAAAAAATATGGATTTTTTTTTCTTTGTCATTTTCACGAGCTTCTCTCCCCTCAAAATAAAGTGAGAGCTAATCTCTCTGCTTTTGAAGAAGAGCTCTTTGACTTCACTTGATTCTGCAGCTATCAGCTCATCGCCTTTTCCTCCCAGAGACCACTGGCAGCCCTGTTTGCAGCCACCGTCTGGAGCTTTTTTCCAATTTTGTTGTGAACTGCTCTAAGTGCAGTGTCTGCCCTTGCTGCCCCTGAGACTGCGCTCACAGCTGTCTGTAATGACCTGCCTTGGAGAGATCTCTGACCTTACCCTCTTGCCTCATCATCTTCAACTTATCTGAAACTATTACACAGCTGATCACGATCCTTTTCTCATAATGTTGGCCTCTTCTACATGTCCCTTTGGTATAACTACTCTCTAGCACCATGCAGAGAGAAAACCTCCAAGGCAGCTTCCTTCCCTGCTGCCTGCTCCCAACTGAGGGAGTGCTGCAGAGCAAGATCTCCTGTCTGACTGTAAGTAATTTCCCCTTGGTCATACCTCATCTGTGCAGCTTCTTCTCAAAGTTTGCTCTCAAGTAGCTTCAAACAGGCAACAAAAGCACTCGTAGCTAACTAAATATATGAGGAGTGACAACATAAATCACACAACCCTTGGCTGCAACCTTTTCCCTGGTGTTCTCATACAATTAGCTGGTTCCACTTACTTAATGCATTAATTTATCTACTAATAATTTAACCTGTGTCATGGAAACTCATGTCATGATTTGTAAAAGAGATCCCAGTGCGAAAATTACATCATTTTGTAGTATGTACGGGCCTTTGCACCTTGCCTTTGCAATTGTTAACCAAAAAGGGCAACCTTCATGTAAAGCACCTCTATTACTGCAGGCATAATGTCACACTCACATTTCATGGTGTATGAAGTTCCTACAGATCTGAAGAGTCGGGAATTAGTTATGGCTACATAAAAAACAAGAAAAGCCAATTTGAGGACTTTAATCTTAAAGAGAGTAGCATCACACAGAGAAGAGGACAAATTCTGCTTCAATCCCAGGCTAAATACCTAAGAGCAAAGCTGAAATTCAGCTACTACATGTGCCAGGAGGCACTGACATTTTATAAGTGCTTCAGTTTTCACAGGGCTAAAGGTTTGCCGAGGGGCAGCTGCACAGTCCTGCTGAGGTGCAGTGAAGCCCCTTGCCAGGGTGCACCAGGACCTGCAGACCAGGACAGGCCATGCCTGTAGCCTCTCTGCCAGCCTCCCCCTCCTTATTTCATTGTCTCATCCCACCAACAAGAGAAAGCACTCCCTCAGCTAGGATGTAGGAAAGCAGAGCTCAAATCCTCCCTTTAAACATGAACTGGAGCCAGCGAAAGGAGCAGCCATATTTTGAAAGAAGGGAATGGCCACAGAGTGGTTTCCAAATGGCTTGCTGGCACGGACTTTTAGAGGAGAGTTGAAGGCCCCGTGCAGGAGAGAGATTAGTCTTCACACCGCAAGGTAAAGCGAGTGATCTGGGATGTATCCTTGCCCTGAGCGTATTCCACTTACAGGGAGAGGGATCTGCTCAAGGCAACGCTGTCAACTTTGTGGATGCCTGTCCTCATTCCATGCTTCAGAGGAGGACCTAGGGATTTGATTTGGGGATATTGTTATGATTTGGAGATGCTATTATAGTCCTATGGCTATGGGGTCTTTAGTGGAGATAAGAGCAAAAATAATTAAATTCAAAAGGATTACAGAATCCATGCAGAGCCAAATACCTTCCTTAGCCAAGGGCATCCAAACTGTATTTAGAGCTTGCTTGTCCAAGTCACTATTACAGCTAACAGAAGTGAATATATTTTTGGTCTAGGACCTTTAAAAGGAAAGTTGACAGCTGAGAGACAAAAGATACTAATTCTGAGACTAGTTTTTGGCAGGATTGGGAAGACTACTGAGATTGCCTGAAAAGTCTTGGAAGTTCGGCGCTGTCCTAGCAACCGTGAGAATGACGTGAAAGAGAGCAGATACAGACCCTATCCAGACCACAAATCCCACATGTACCGATCCCCAGGTCCACTGGGCTCTTTTAAAACAGTTGACATTATTTTTCAGCTTTTTAAATTATCCCAGCTTTTCTGAGCTGACATAAATCTAGACAGTGAGCTAAGCCTGGAGACAGGAGAAACATATCCAGCTCTTCAATTCCCCACTGAATGCTGTGATGGGACTTGAACTGGCGAGAGGTTTGAAGTGAAGCTGTTCCAGACTTTTTGTGAAGCCAGCATACCAGAAGACCTCCAATCCCTAAAGCATTTTTTATTACAGAACAAAATAACGAACCAAACATTAAAGTCAGTAAAAAGGAGAAAACTCAGAATGTCTGGATGAGACTGATCGAGTAAAAGGTTTTAAAGCAAAGCTCCTTGGTGTCTTTGCAGGATGGTGCACATCCTCCAGCCCTGCTCCTTGGAGCTTTCCTGAGCCGTGCTGGCTCATGTCATCCCCACTGATGCTCACAGCTCCTTTCATCCAGGAGCCTCTGGGACCTTACTTTGCTGCAGACGTGCTCATTGCCCGTCGCTGAGCCTCTAGCCCCCAGTTGCAGGCCTCCTGTGCACCCTTTCCAGCGGCTGCCTGGGGGCAGCTAGCAACAGGGACCCCTACCCTGTGTCCTGGCCATTGGCCCCGGAGGGGCGGCTGTCACAACAAAACAGAGGCTCACGTCTGCTCCCACGTTAAGACACCTCCCACTCTGCTTCTGGCTGATTCAGGGCTGCTAGGCTGAAGCAGTGTGATGTGGAGGAGGGTTTAGCGCTCTCTGCTTCACCAATTTCTGCTTCTTGTCCAAGCAGCTTGCATACCTGTAAAATAGCTTGGGAGGGGGAAAGTGGGCACAAACCCTTGCTGGCTGCTCCTGTTACAGATCCGCTGGCAACCAGATGATTTTTTAAAGACACGTAGCGCTAACAAGGAGATGGCAAAACACGGTTGCTGGTACTGCTGGTACCTGCAGCCCTTGGTCACTGTACCTGCTCCTGGTACCCTGTGCCCCCGTCACAGCTTTCCCGGCAGGCAGAGAGCCAGGGCCAGCAGGCAGGGATGGGCTACTGGTTGCTCCTGCCTGGCGCTGACACCCCCTCTCTGGGCTGCGGTCCACGCTACCTTCAGCAGCAAATGGGGAAAATTCAGGTGTCTCAGCATCAAGCTTCAAATCCCAGATCCAATGTGTGCTTAATATAACAGAAAAAGCAGTGGAGAAGGGTATAGACTAATCCTCATCCCTCAGAAAAATTACTGGTGACATTCATCTCTTCTGGGGAGCCACAGAATGAATAGAAGTGATTCCTGAGACATTTTCTTTCTTCCCCCAGGAAAACAGTAAGGAAGGAGAGGAGCTCTGTGCCTTTTATATGCAATAGCAGAGCTGCTGGTGTTCTCACCCTGAAATCAAGAGAGAACATCAAATCCATCTTCTGATTTTATTTGTATTAGTCATAGTCAGATGAAGCTGGAGGATGCAAAGGAGAAAAAAAGCGAGACTGGCTTTAATCTCAGCATAAAGCCTGGACCCTTGTGACTTTATATTCCACTAGAGAGACTTCTAGTGGAATATAAAGTCACAAGGGTCCAGGCTTTATGCTAATGACTATTTAGTAAATTGATAAAAAGCGGAACAGCATGGAGAGGAAACACAGAAAAAGAGGAACTCCCAGAGCACCAGGTGAGATAGGAAACTTTGGGCTATGTCCAGTCAAGCAGACACAGATTTGCATGCTAGAACCCCACATCCCAGGAGATAGGATGTCCCTGTGCTGCAGCAGCTGGGAAAGAGGGAAGGACTTTGTGGGTGGGAGAGAATTAGGTGTGCTCAGACAGCACTTGAGCAGGCAGCAGGGAAACACAGAGGGGAAAGCAAATGCCCAGTTTGGGATATGTGGTGTTGCGCAGCCCAACACAGCACATACCTGGTGCAAAACATCAGACACCTACCAGGTACTGCTGGCAACATGAGTTCAAACAGCTCCCAGATGGGATTTTAAGGAAGTAAATTTTTGCCTTCGGGTCTGAAGCAGCCACTGTGGACTGTACTCTAACTGCGAGGGTGCAGAAAGATACCACCTCCAACTGTATCTCCAGTTGATCTCAGAAGAGTTTCTGTGAAAAGATGCACAAGAGAAAACCACCCCCCACCCCTCAGCCCGGCTGAGTGCCGGTGAAGGCTTACATCCCATACCCCAAATTACAGCTCTGTGCTCTTCTGTCAGACAATGATGACTGAGGAATACAATGTGTATTCCTCTGGCCTCCAAGCGCCTCTGTGCTGCATTGAGCAACTTGGTTCAGCTCCTGAGAGTTTTTTAATACAGACAGTGCAAAAGCCAGAATTGAATTAAATCCACTGTAATGAGTCAAAACACTTCAAGAATTTGGTCTGGTGACATTAATGAATGGCTGAAGAGTATGTGTCTTGGAAGACATCTCAGGATTACCTGAAGGAGGATTGGTTCTTTCCACAGCTAATGTACATCAATCATTTATCTCCTAATGGATCCCACAGCAAAGTAATTTTCATGACCCTTGATTTCTACTTTCTGTATGAATTTATTATCACAACAGAATAATTAACTCCAGGCATTATCCAGAGCAATTCCCTAAACCAGGGATTCACATATTTGCATCCTTTCAGCATTTCAAAGATGTTTGAAAGCTTTGTATTTTTTTTAAATATAAAAGGTTCAGCAAAAATATACAGCAACTATTCACCATGACATTTGGACTCAGTTTGGTACATTGGGCCTTCACAGCGCAGCTCAGAGCTGTCTGAGGCCACCATCCTTCCTAATACTTGAAGAGGAATGAGGCCGTGCTGCTCCACAGGGAAATTCAGTATTGGCTGAGGAATCCAACATCTTTCAGAGAAAGAAAACCTATATGTATCATCACAGCAAAGAGACAGATTAATTTCATCCTTATTTCTTACTGATTCTGCATCAAAATCAGCTGGTTTTGCACGTAATTCAATGGACTTACACCTGGAGTCTGGAGATGTGGGGACCACAACCAAACCCTTCAGCTCCAAGAGTCGTATGAATGATTTCTTCCTTAAGGAGGGTTGGTTCTAGATCTAATGGTGACAGTGGGAAAGTCTAGCTTATGGACTGCAGTTTCATCTGTGGAAGAGGTCATCATTCATGATGGCTTACATATGCTATGGGCTAAACATCATACAAATAGACACTACTTACACCAGGATGGAGAGCAGAGGCTGAATATCAGGTCTTGTTTCTGCCTTTTCCTTGGGAATGTTGATATGACACAAATAAGAATATTAATTAAAATGTTTGTAGTTTATGCACTGCTAGCACACTGCCATTACTGTCACATCAAAGCTATAATTCTGCTAAAATGAACTGCAGTGATGAATTAATTAACTTCTGCTATGTGAAGAACTGGGAATCACATCTGTGCAGGATGTTTATGATACAAAGAAAGATTTGAGGAGTTCGGGACCAATTATCACATCCTAACAATGATATTTAAGAGAGAGGCAACCCAGACATTTTCCACGGGCTCAGCTGTGCACCTCCTTCTTGCACCTGCACAGGGCAGTGAGCGGGCACCTCAAGCAAAGAGAGCAGCGGAGGCAGACACGAAGGAGCGAGAGCTGGTGGAGCTTTGACTTAGCATCCTAAAGCTGCAGCCGATGCATCTGAGAGGGTGGGAGCAGGTAATAAACTGACCCAGAAAAAAAGGTGGTGGCAACCTTGTTCCTCCCCCCAGGAGCAACAGGGAGCAGGAAGTGAATTGTGACTTTCATTGGCAATTTGATCTTTGCTACGCTCCCGAGGCAGTGAGACCATGCCCTGCCCCTCACCTTAGTGCGGATTGCAAAGTCAGTGCTAAAGGAGATAACCAGCTGTAGGTCTTTCAGAGACCCTGAATTTAATCCCCCCAGTGAGAGCATTCAGTTATGTATTTAGAAAGGAAAAAGGTTTCTACACGGTATAAATCCTTGCTTGATAATCCCAAAGCTAATAGGGAAGGCATTCAGTAGTGAACTACAGTCCTTGGACAAAGACATCTGTAACCAGACCGGAGCTCTATGATTAAACTCAAATTCACAGATTGGTTACATGCAGCTAATTTTATTCACTGAGAATACACGACCCCCCTAAGCGGATGTTTAAATTAAATAAGAATATTGATGACAAATGTTCAAAATGTAAGACAGATGCCTGCAACTTTTGGCATGAAATTTGGAACTGCCAAGAGGTTTGGGAATACTACTCCGGGGTCATTAGGAATTTGGATATCCAAAATGTTCCCCAGCTGCTGATCTCTTCAGAGGCTGCTATACTTGGTCCTGGAAAAATATAAAATCAGTGCAGTAAGCGATGCCATGTACATTGGTGGGCCGGTAGAATGCATAAGCAATTGAAAAAAATTTCCCCCTTTTCTAGGAAAAATGCTCTAAAGAGAAGGCTGCTGATCTGAGTCTGGGTTTAAAAAAAACAGTGTAATTAAAAAAAAAAAAAAAAAAAAAAAAATCCCTGGTTCTTCAACAAATTGGTGTTTGAACAGTCTGGATCTGGTCTTTCTCACTGTTTCTGAGCCCGGGCGTGACCACTGGGAGTTCAGCTGCGTGTTGTGTTGTTGTTTCCCACGGGTGCATACAGACCTTGTCTGCTACAGTCAACGTCACCACTGCACCACTGCCGCCTGCCCCTCACTGCTCCATTGGTATCTACGGAAGGCTCTTTCTCAGGTAAATAAACAGAATGAAAACAGAAGGAAAAGAGGATGAAGGCTTAGTGTTTACCCCACAACAGACATGAGGTAGAAATCCCCAGGGTATGTGTGTGAGTCTGATCTGACGCCCAAGAAGTTAAGAGAAAGAATCTCATGTCATTTTAATTAGCTTCACACTAGATTCATTATTGCAATGCTATAAATAAAGTAGAGACACTTTGCATGGATCAGACATCAGACCAAAATTGGGAATAGATTCTATGTTTTCTGACTCTACTCCTAACCACCAGACAATACAGTTTTTCCAGTGCTGAGTCCCATAGCTCCTTCACCTAGGGATCTGATGGGAGCTCCAGATTTTGCTTAACCATGCCAAGCTGCCATAGGTGGGGCCTTCAATCACATCCCAGCATGTACACTGCTTGCCTAACTGACCTGGGAAAATCTTGCTTCAATTTATGGAGTTATGTGATCCGGCTACACTAGAACTAGGAATTCTAGAAGAACATTGAGGTGTTTGATGTCTCATTTTCCTGCCAACAGCAAGAACAATTTATCCACTCATAACTGTTTCATAGCTAGACTGATAACAGGGAACAAAAAAGGTGTGTGTTACTAATACAGTATTTTTCCTAAGGTTGTATGAATACAGCCAGAATTACAGAAAAAAAAAGTCTTTGAATTTAATTTGGGGGGAAAAAAAAAAAAAGGGCAAAATGCCTCTTCTCTAAACTACTAGGAAGTTTAGTTTTCCACAATGGCCACTGGCAGCTTTCTCAGCAATTCATTTTAATAGCACACACTTTCTGGCAATAAAAAGGAGATAGCAACTAATATAATTAAGTCTGCAAAACAACCTCTAAACTGAAATGTGTCTCCCGGCAGAACAAGCATAGAATTGTTCATTACAGTGCTCTCCAGGAATAACAAAAACAATTCCCAAAAATGCATTATTAATGGACATTCCCAGAATTAATGATAAAACAAACCAGATGTTCTCTTACATTTGTCTCATAAATGCAACGTCAATATGCCAAACCAAAAACCCATCTTTGGAAAGCTATAGGCTATTTATGAAGGCACTTTAACTGTATTTCCCTTTACTATAACAGACAGAATTCCTTCTCTATAGTCTAAGACAACCTAGTTATGATTTTATATCTATTAATGAAAAAAAGGCTCATGCCCAAGAGGAAATGTAGGTGAAATGTATGATTTTACATCACCTGCATTTACTATAGAGCTGTCCATTTCAAATTAGACACATTTTTTGTAAAAGAGAAAAATATAGTATTCTTACATGAAGAACATTCCAGTCACAGTCACAACTGCCTCCTATACAAAGCTGCTCAAAATATGGCTTAAGACTAAAAAACCCTCCACCAAATAAGTTTTAGCTATATTAGTAGGTAACAGTTTGATATTTATCCTTTACAGAACATGATTACTCACATGGAATGGATTTTACTCCCCTGAGTAAAGGTTGCAAAAGTCCACTGAAGCTGATAGAAAGCAAATACTACTGATAAAGAAAAGTACAAAGTAAATTATACATATGCTAATACCTTAATGTAATAATATCAAACATGGTGGGCCATCTGGTGTAAATCATCATAGCTCTGATGAAGTCAATGGACCTGGAGCAATTTGCATCAGCTGAGGACTTGGACTGGTGTACAATATTTCTTAAGAGAATGCTTTTAGGAAAACCATTATTAAGAAAAATTTCTTTTGAAAAGTTACAAGTGAGTGTTAGGAGTAAAGAGTGAACAGTAATCAAGCACATGGGCTTATAGCAAAAATTTGGTTTCTTTAGTTAGTAAATAACATTAGAAGAACATAAAAGATTTTCAAGCAAACATTAGGTTCCTATTTTGTCTAAATACTTGAGTCTAACTGCTGTTATTTTTAATTATTGAACAGTGAGTCGTTTTCGTTTTTATTACTAACACTTTCAGCTGCCAAATGACAGAAGGAAAAATACAGAAGGAAATGGCAGCATTTATGCTGAAGGATGCTGTAATGACAGGCTTTGCTGCCATACCGTGTGCAGAGAGACGCAGAGCCAAAGCCACTGAGAAAAAGGTAGAGGCAATTTTTCACTTTATGAACGTCATTAACATGACATAGGTTGTTGGGGTTTTTTTCAGCACCATCATTCTAATCTTTGTAATGATCACCAGATATTGCCAAGATCTTGTCCAAAGATTCAGAGACTTTTAAAATCCTTTGGGCCTCTTGCAAAGCAGCGATTCTGTGAGGTGTCATCTACCCTACTGCTCCACCTGGCTGTAGCACTGTGCCCTCTGCACTGATACCCAGATACCCAGGCTAACACTGCAAACTCTCCTTACCATTATTGCTCCTCCACTTGTCAGGTTCAAGTCTGTCATCAATCCTGGATTATACTGTTGCACCCTAGCAGAGGTAAACAGTCTTCCTGACCTTGCAGGACCAGATATGACCATCTCCATAAGCTCCACTTTGCAGGTCTTGGAAAGCTGAACAGTTCTGAGCTCCAGGACAGCTCAGACACATGCTTTTCACTGAAGGCTGAACACTGCACAGCCCACTTTGGGGTCTCAGCACAAGGAGGGTCCAGATACACCGGGGAAGGAGGTCTGCTTCCCAGACGACAGCCATCTTTACCTTCCAGCAGAGCTGGTGCAGGAGAGGCACAGGTACATGCTTGGGTCTTACCCTGATAAGGGGCTGACATGCTGCCAGAATGCACGCCTGGACCTAGACATGCAGATATCCCATGTTATTTCCCATGTAAGCATGGTCTATCGCTCCTCAGACACCCAGTCTCTCCATTGCAGGCTGGGGTAGGCTGCAGGACAAATGGTGACTTCATAAAGAGCAGATCCTGGTGACTGACCTTCCTCCAAACCTGGGGCCAGGATCAGCTGGCAGCCTGTCGGTTGTGGGATGCAGCTGAGGCAGAGAGCCTCATGTGGAGGAGCCCCATGCTGTGCTTCTGCCCTGCTTCCTCGGCCACGAGGCCCACACCAAGTGCTGGGCCTGCTCAATTTCTCAAAATACTGACTAGGCGAGGCTGAGACACCTCTGGGACTCCCTGATCCCTTTGCAACTCTGCTCGTAGAGACAACAGAAAAATCAACTGCAAGACTAATGTTCTGTTGTGCAGATGATGAGGTCCTCTTGAACCCCACTTTCCTAAGCCGTCTTAAGGCCACAGACCCCACAGCTCCCAAGCGAATCACGAACAGCAGCTTTCCTGACAGACAGGTCATCTTCAGCCTTCCTCTCCCAAATGCCACAGAGTGCTGTAGATACTCACAACAAATACATGCATGGCTTTTATTCACACGAGTGGGAACAAGGATGGGAAGATGTCAGTCCCTATGTCTCCAACAGGAGCTCAGAGACTGACGTGAGAAACATGGGAAAAGCTGCTACACAGAGCAGAGCAATTAAAAGTATGTCCCACCTTGGTTTGTATACTCAGGATCAGTCAAGAAAAACAGGAAGCAGAGGTGGAGGCACTTCTTAGTAGGTATGTATATACACATTAAATGAAAATATTAAATGTTAAATAAAGGCAATTCAACTAAAAGAAAGAAATAATATAATCTTGTTTCTCCATTTCACAGCTACTGATTACTGTTCAGTCATAACAAAGTTTGGAAGGACCTGTGACAGCCACCTTGTCCAAATTCTTGCTCAAAGCAGGGATTATGCAACGGGGAACATCCTTCACGTTTAGTGAGGATGGATATTTAAAGCAGATTAAGAAAATAACAAAATACTACTAGGAGGGTGCATTCTTCAGTTCTGCAGAAGGCCACAGGAAAAGAATTTGCTATTGGTTTTGCAAAGTAGTCCATTTAACTTCTGTTAATCGCCTGTTTTCCAGTGATTTTACATTGCACTTTTCATCCATTGGCAATTTTGTTAGGGAAATCATGCAAAATATGTTCAAATAGTGTTTGGCAGAAAACATCAAAGCAATTAGTTTTGACCAGCCTAACTGATGCTTAAGAAAGTGTTGGAAACTAAACCTTCAAATTTGATAGTCAGTGATAACTAAGTGACACAAAGTTTAAATATTCAAGAGCTGTCCACAGGAGTGAAAAAGAAATTGAGCAATGAATATATACAAGGAGAGTGAGGGACTATGTGTAAGGAAAGTGAGACACAAGGGTGAAACATTTGCCAACCCTTGGAGCTAATAAACTACAGTCCTAAAACAGCCCCAGTTAATGTTGTAGGTTATTTACACAAATTTGCTAAAATCCATTTAGCAACATCTCTCACAATTTGGGTAGCACAACCCCAAGAGATTGTCTTGAGATGACTTTTAAGTGGATGCTACTGGATTTGTCTCTCTTGCTGCATATATTGAGTACTGATTTTGAAAAGCCCTTATTCCTACTTGCATGATACTATAATTCAGAGGGGCTTCAAAAACGTTTTTGGTGCATTTCCTAGTGGCACCAAGAACATTCAGCACTTTGCAGCTGACTCTACGTTAAGGAGGTCACACATGTAACTGATACACGAAATAATCACAGGCAAGCTAAAACCTTCCTTTCTTTTTACGCTACCACATTTTTTTAAAAAGCAGCTTCACTGACTTTTAAACGGGTGGCAGTATCATCCCTACCAAAAATTTATTTATAAGCACAATGCCCGCAGGACAGTTTGCAGTATTTCAGTGTTACTGATGTACATGGGACCTGACCTCAGGAAATCTTGTGTAGGTACAGGACAACCCAGGGGTGAATCAGGACCTGCACGTACCCATGGCCAGGACGTAGATCGTTAGGCCCATCACGTGCAGTTTGCCAGGATGACAGGTATAGCAGGAGAAAAAACTTGTATTAAAACACGTTAATGTATTTTTCATGCTGTAATGGCCTAATTCTCGTTCTCTCCATTGCATCTCGTGCAAAGTCTCTCTCTGATCCTTTCTCTCACGTGCTGACATTACTTTGGTGTTTTTACATGAATCCCCCGGGGCCTAGAGATAATTAAGAACAAATTATTTGGCAGAAGTCCAACATCTGTAATTAGATCTATTAAAGCTTAAAATGTCTCAATTATTCTTTATTGAAAAACATGCAGTCAAAACACTTTTAAGCAAAGAAATTTATCATTCCCCTCAAAAAGCTTTGTGAAATATTTGCCCCAATGTACCATCAACAAGAGGCGCATTGAAGCCTTTCACTAAACCTTCAATAGGAAGGAAGATTTCCTCTGGAGAAAGAGAGGAGCAGCAGATAAACTTCAGAGGAGGAGAAAATCCCGTTGTAGCAGTCA
>NW_009185617.1:0-324 GCF_000690835.1 Fulmarus glacialis | reverse complement strand
GACGCCGCCCCCCCCCCCCAGCCCCTGCCTCTATCCACAGCCTGCTTAACCCCTCGGTTTCGGCGGGAACGCGCGGGGCCTAATCTAACCCATATGACGAATGAGCTTCTGTGCACCGCTGCGCGCTCGCCTCAGAGATCTACCCGGCGCCTACTAATTTTAAGAAAAAGTAACACATGTAATACTTGTTTTTCATGTGTCATTGCTATCTGTAATTTACAGGCACAGGGAACTGCAGAACTAAGTAACGAGCTGTTATTTGTGCTACGACGGCTCCCAAAGGCCTCGCTGGGCCCGCTCTCCCACGCACCCATGACCCCCACC
>NW_009185616.1:12418-12719 GCF_000690835.1 Fulmarus glacialis | reverse complement strand
AGCCGGGTACCTGGGGTGGCTGTCTGCTGCTCTAGCAAAGTGGGCTTTTCCCCCACCAGGCAGCAAACCGGGGGGACTCAGGGCTGTCCCCATCCCTGTTGCAGACAAGGCACTTTCTGGGCAGCCCGAGGAAGCAGAGCTGCAGCCCGAGCTGAGGGAGCGCCTGGCAGCCCTCCTGTTCTGCCAGCCGCGGCACCAGCCCACCAAATCCCCGCTGCGGCTCCTCGCCGAGCTTGGCCTCTCTCCCTGCCGAGGTAGGCATGGCGCCCGGCCATGGGTGGCAACATGGCTGTCCCACCGG
>NW_009185616.1:11105-12374 GCF_000690835.1 Fulmarus glacialis | reverse complement strand
GCATCCCTCCACTGCCACCAGCCTGGGGCAATACCCATGCTGGCTGTTTGCTTGCACATGTATTTTGCTGCTTGCTCCCTTTCTTTGCAGGGAAGGCCAAAAGCTGCTCTGAGCCCGGAGCCCAGCTCTCCGAAACACCTCTTAAGGAGCAGGTAAGGCAGGACGGAGCTGGGCTGGGAGCAGCTGCTGCATCCCAAGTGCCCAGCCACTGCACCCCTTTCCTTTCAGCTGAGAAACCGATTTAAGAAGAAGGTCCCGCCGGGGGCCGAAGCAGCCCACGTTGCCGTCGGTGAAGTTGAATTCCTGGAGAAGCCCTTCACCGCCTTCATCCGTCTCCGGCGAGGGGTAGCCCTCGGCTCGCTGGCCGAAGTCGCTCTCCCCAGCAGGTAAACGGAGCACGGCCAATGGCCCTGTGCCCCACTTCATCCCTGTCTCCCTGCTCCCTTCCACACAGAACAAGGCTTTGGTTGGGTAAACCAAAGGGTACAGCAACCAGTGCCACATGCAGTCCCAGAACCCTGGCTCACTGCTTCCCTCCTGCTTTTCCCAGCTCCTTAGGAGCATCCCGGGACAGGCTGAGAGTGGAGCATCTGTTGGGCAGCCTGGGGGGGACATCCCCTGGGTTACCGCCACCTGGGGTCGGCATTCACTCTTCTCCTTAGGAGGGTCTGGATGCTCTCCACTTACTGCCCGGGAGCAGTAGTGGGAGGCTGGGAAGGGGGACGCAGATTTGCAGGAGCCTCTTGCCCTCCCGCTGCCCGCGATGCTCTGCTGAGCAGTGGGGTGGCTCTTGCAGCACTGTCGGCATAGGGGGAAAGGAGCAGGGGAGAAGATGTTTCTCCACAGTTGAGGAATGCATCATCTGAAGTCGTAAGGGGAAATCGTCAGTGTGCCCCTTGAGCTGGGGACTTCCTTAGGGAGTGTGCAAAGGAGGCAGGCAGGGATCAGGAGGGACATTGCCACCTCCTGGTCACTCTGCCCAGAGCACCCGTCCTCCTGGAGCTGGGTGGAGCTGGACATCCATCCACCTCCTGCCCTCTCCTTGGTGGGAGATGGGTGGCAGGTCCCCGGGGAGCCCCCGCGGGTCTTGAGGGGCTCACGACAACCCCTTGCCCTGTATTTTCCTCCCCCAAACAGGAAGGGAAGGAGATCTTGTCCCTACCCATCCCTTTGTCCGTGGTGCCATCCCCTTTGCTGGCTGCCCCGGCCTGTCCCGCGGATGCAGCCATCGTCTCGGGGCTATCTCCCCCCCACGTCCATCCCTCCGGT
>NW_009185616.1:7087-11030 GCF_000690835.1 Fulmarus glacialis | reverse complement strand
ATCTCCCACCCAGGTCCATCCCTAGGATCTCAAGGTTTTCCCATTGCCTTGATAAAGATGTCTGGGTGAAAGCAATCCCAGGTGGCTACCGTCACCTCCCAACCCCTCGAAGCAGGCTCTGGGAGGCCTCCAGCAATGATGCCCCACATCAGGGCTGCAAGAGGTTCTGTCGAGCCTTCATCCCTGCTTCTGCTGTTGGAGGAGTTTCCCTACTCCCCCTCTAGAGATTTGCTCAGGGTACGATCACTGGAACCGCTCCGCAGCCTCGGCGTACCAGGACTGTAGCCGTTTTTGCCAGTTTTGGAAAGGAGCGGAGGGCTTAGTTAAATATTTGGATGGGCTGTCCTTCTGAGATTTTATTATTTTGCAGCACCCTCTGAGGTGTGGGATTTTAGCCATATTTCTTCAAGGACTCTGAGCTCACTTTCCAATCTCCTCCCTTGTCCTCGTAGTCCTGTCAAACCCGCTGCCCGTGCAGCTGGCAAGCTTTCCTTCCCGATGCTAACGCTCCTGCATCCTGCCTGTGAGCAATGTTCCCATGAGCATGAACCCACCACACACAGCCTCCGTCAAGACCTTGACCCCACAGAGAACCCCATCCTAGAGCTCGATCCCACAGACATCCCCAGCTGAGGATGTCTCCTGCTCTGCCACAGAGACCTGTCCCCCGCCGCCAGCCCGGGTTTCTATAGACCCTGTGATCCAGCTGGTGTCCTGATGTCCCATGGTCTCCCATGGGGTTTCCATGCAGTGGGCAGCAGACACGTGTCTTGTCTTCTACCCCCTACTCCATGCTTAGGGTGGCCACCCCTTAGGGTGGCAGCGGCCCCCCAAGCCTGCCCAGCCGCCATCCCCAGCATCCTTGCAGCACCATGGTCTCCCCCGAGAAAAGCATCCCCCAGCGAGAAGAGGGCTGCTCAGGAGATGCGCTGTCTCACCCACAGGTTCCTCTTCATTCTGCTGGGTCCCCGAGCTGAAGTGAAAGCCTACCACGAGGTTGGCAGGGCCATGGCCACGCTGCTGACAGATGAGGTGAGCCTGGTGCAGCACCCATGGGTGGGATGGGCCTGGGATGAAGCCTAGGCTGAGGACACTGGGGCTCCTCTCCTCTGCAGGCTGCAGCAGGGGAGGCAGAGGATGGGGCGAGCTGGTGGCCTCCCTTGCCCAGGATAAGGAAACAAAGGTTTGGGTCTGTAGGATGTAGGTGCACCCGTTGCACTGAAGTGGATGGGTGCCTTTCTCGGTGATGGCTGCAGGCTGGGAGGAAGGCTCCGAGTGGCTGAACGCAGGGACATGGTGGCTAAACCAAGACATCTCCCCACAGCTCTTCCAAAGGGTTGCCCGGCAGGCTGAGCACCGAGAGGACCTCATCGCAGGGATGGAGGCGTTCCTGGATGAGCTGACTGTGCTTCCTCCCGGGAAATGGGACCCCAGTGCCCGAATTCCTCCTCCGAGCTGTCTGCCATCTCCGCACAGGAGGTAGGCTGGAGGGAGGGCACCCACAGCCTGTGCCAGCCCCTCTGCAGGGTCCCAGGTGGACACCTCTGCCTGTGACATTGAAATCTCCATCTCCATGGGGATGAAGCCACCCAGAAGCCAACCTTTGCCAGTGAGGTCCTCCCAGCCTTCCCTCTGCAGCTCCTGCTGATGACCACAACTCTGGTCCCCGCTGCTGTTAGTCCTGCTGTCCCTCTTGGCAGGGGATGGCAAAACCGCCCTGCATGCCCTCAGGCAGGAGCTGCTGGGAACGCCGGGTTTCAGCACTTGGATGTGAAACTCGTCCTCCGAGCAGGACACCTCCAGCTCTGCCCAGCTCCTCCACCAAAACTGGTCCTGCTAGGGCTGGCTCCACGGCTTGCTGGAGGAGATCATGGCTGGGTTGGAAGGGACCTTTGAAGATCATCTAGTCCAACACCCCCATCTCTCCTCCTCCTCCTGATTTTTCTCCTCCTCCTCATTATCAGGGGATACACGAGGTCCCCTCAGCCCTGCTTGCACCCCTGTCCCCTCTCCATCCTCCCTGTCCCCTCATAGCATTCCCTAGACACAGCCGGGTCCTGAGGGCTCCAACCTGAAGCCTGTCGTCTCGGGCTCGGGTCTGCCATAGGACCGCCATGTACCCGCCGGATCGGCAGTCCCACGGCAATGAGGACATGGCAGCAGCTGGGGACAGAGCTGGCCTGGAGCACCCGTGCTCCAGGGAGGAGCTGGAAAGGACGGGCAGGTGGGTGCCTGGAAGGACAAGAGTGGTGGGAGGTGCAGCGGGATGCCAAATTCAGGGCAGGGCGCTGGATCTCCCCAGCACAAGGGGCCACTACGTCCAAACCACTCTGGGCTGGTGTCTCCTGGGGAAGGGACCGTCCCCTGCCTTGCAGCTCTCTCAGGGGTGATGGCCGGCTGGGGGGGCTGCTCTGAGATCTCCATCTGCTGCCCCAGGCTTTTCGGGGGGCTGCTGCGAGACATCCGGAGGAAGGCGCCATGGTACGGCAGCGACTTCTCCCACGCCCCACACCCCCCCCGTACGGCAGCGACTTCTACAACGCCCTACACCCCCAGTGCCTCTCAGCAGTGCTCTACATCTACCTGGCGACAGTCACCAATGCCATCACCTTCGGGGGCATGCTGGGGGACGCGACCGCCAATATGCAGGTCGGTGCAGCTGCGGGGTGCCCTGCACCAGCCCCACTCGGCCCAGCTCGTGGGTCTCCTGGGTGCCCACCTCACACCGGTGCCCAGGGAGCCAGCGCTGCCCCTGGGACATCCTGAGCATCGCCCGAATCCTGCATCCTTCCCCGGCCTCTGCGGTCACTGAGCACTGACCCTGCACCCTGCAGTGCAGGGAGGTGCGGGCAGCTGCCTGCAGCTGTGCCGCTGCGGGGGACAGGCCTGGGACCCCCGTCCCCACCACATGCCTGGCGCCTGGCACCCCTCCCCTGCATTTCAGGGGGTGCTGGAGAGTTTCCTGGGCACGGCCTTTGCAGGCTCCATCTTCTGCCTCTTTTCCGGCCAGCCCCTGACCATCCTGAGCAGCACCGGCCCTGTGCTGGTCTTCGAGCGCCTCCTCTTCTCCTTCAGCCAGTAAGTACCCTGCCAGGGATGGTTCCTCGGCCACTGTCCCCTGGCCAGGGCATGGGCCACCATCACACCAGGCGGATGTCATTGCTTTGGGTCACTCTTCCCACCAGGGACCACAGCCTGAACTACCTGGAGTTTCGCCTCTGGATTGGGCTCTGGGTGGCCTTTTTTGGTGTGGTCTTGGTGGCCACCGAGGCCAGCCACCTGGCACGGTACTTCACCCGCTTCACCGAGGAAGGCTTCTGCGCCCTCATCAGCTTGATATTCATCTACGACTCCCTGAAGAAGATGCTGAGCCTGGCGGACGCCTTCCCCATCAACTGGCAATACCGGCTGGACAACGTCCCCTCCTACAGCTGCGTCTGCAACTTGTCCAGCCCCGGTGAGCCCAAGCAGCTGCGGGGCTGGTGGGGAGCAGGGGGATGCCACCCTGGGACCCCACTGGGACCCTGCTGCCCAGCAAGATGGGGGAAGGCGCTGGAGGAGGAAGAGGCTGCTCAATCCCATCCTCGCCTGCCCAACCATATCGGCACCTTCCTCCACTCCCCTCCATGCCGTCTGTCCATCTGTCCCTGCCTCCTGGGACAGATGCAGGGGCAGCGCCGGGAGCAAGGAGAACCTTGGTCTGGCTCCTGAGGCTCCAGGATGGGGGATGCCAGGGGCTGGAGGTGGGCACCTTGGTGGGTTTGCGTTGCTGTTTCTAACCCAGTCTGCAAATCAGAGGGTGTTTCCTGGGGCCTGGAGATGTGTCCACACTGATCCTGCAAATGGGACCCACACCGCGTATCAATGTTGGGCACAGCCTGGGGCCAATGGTGCCTCTGAGTGGCTGGTGCTTCAGACAAGCCCTTCATAGGGGTATCTCCCG
>NW_009185616.1:5949-6625 GCF_000690835.1 Fulmarus glacialis | reverse complement strand
CCCTGCAGGGGTGAGCATCCTTTGGCCGCCCTGACGGCATGGCCACCTGTCCGGCAGCGTGGGGTCGGCTCTGGGTGCTGCAACCTGGGCGTGCTCCTGGGGCAGCCCCCCACCCCGGCCAGCCCAGGCCAAGCCCTCTCCATCTGCAGGTGCGAAAGTTGGTGAGCGACTTCGCCATCATCCTGGCCATCCTCGCCTCCTGCGCCATCGACGCTGCCCTGGGCCTGGAGACCCCCAAGCTCCTTGTCCCCAGTGAGCTGAAGGTGCCCATGGGGAGTGGGCACTGTGCCACCCACAGCGGCCATCCTGCCGTGCTGCTGCTGTCCTTCCCACCGCCGGGTCCAGCCCTATGGGGATGCGGGTTGCGCCCCGGCAAACAAGAAGGGGTTGAGCTGCAGCTGATCCCACGCTCTGTAAATAACCTGGCTCGGTCCCGGACTAACCACGTCACAGTACACCTCACGCTGGAGCGAGAGCCACAAGCTCAAGTCTGGGCTTGGGCTCCCCACCCTGGGTGTGGAGTGGGGCTGGCAGCACCTCAGAGCAGCCCATGCTCGCTGCCACCTCCTTGGGCTTGCCATCATCAATGCGCAATGCCACCTCTTCCGCCTGGTCCTGGGGGCCCGTGCCCGGCTCCTGGCTTGTGATGCCCAGGACTCAGTGCTCCGCCACAGCC
>NW_009185616.1:5644-5896 GCF_000690835.1 Fulmarus glacialis | reverse complement strand
TGCCCAGGAGCATCCCCAGGATGAGAGAGGATGCTCTTCCTCAATCCAGGTGGAGCATCCGTGAGTGCCCACAGGGCTCCAGCCTGGGCACCCGGGCTGGTTCCATCACCCTGCTGTGCCACAGACCCCCCAGGTGGGTGGCGGCTGCCCTGACCCTTCTGCTCTCCACAGCCCACGAACCCAGCACGGGGCTGGATCATCTTCCCCTTTGGAGCCAACCCGTGGTGGGTCTGCCTGGTGTCTGCGGCGCCT
>NW_009185616.1:4191-4470 GCF_000690835.1 Fulmarus glacialis | reverse complement strand
AAGAGCAGAGACCCTGGGGGGCAGGCGGGGGCTGTGGGCTCCCGAGGGACCCCGGGGCACCCATGACACCTGCGTTGCCACCCACAGAGAGCAGAGGCTGACTGGCCTGGCTGTCTTCGTCCTGACGGGGGTCTCCGTCTTCATGGCACCTGTTCTCAAGGTAGGGAGCCTGGCTGCTGGGTTTGGCCTCTTTTCGAAGGCAGGGGGTGGCCATACCCTGCGAGGCTGGGGGGTTCCTAATCCCCCAATCCCTCGTCCCATCGCTCCACCACCGGAATC
>NW_009185616.1:3365-4116 GCF_000690835.1 Fulmarus glacialis | reverse complement strand
GGCCGGCACACCAGCGCACTGCTGCCCCGAGTCAGCTGGCCAGCCTCCCTGTGGGCATCGGGGTCCCCTGCGGTCCCCAGACACACCCCACCACTGCCCTCCACACCGCCACATGGGGGGCTGAGCCTGGCTGGTGTTGGCTCTCGCCTGTCACTGCTGCCACATTAGGCAGAGCCCTCCAGTGCTCTGGCCACGTCAGGATTACGTGGGGGCAGGCAGGAGGCCCCTTTTCCTCCACTTCTGTCCTCACCTCTGAGGATGGCTTTGTAAAGCCTTTGATACGGTCCCCCACAACATTCTTACCTCCAAATTGGAAAGATATGGGATTGATGGATGGATTGTTAAATGGATCAGGAATTGGCTGGATGGCTGTCCAAAGAGTTACAGACAGCGCCTCAATGTCCAAGTGGAAACCAGTAATGGCTGGTGTCCCTCAAGGGTCCCCACTAGGACCAATACTTCTTAATACCTTCATCAATGACATAGTGGGATCGAGCACCCTCAGCACATTTGCAGATGACACCAAGCTGAGTAGTGCGGTTGACACGCCTGAGGGACGGGATGCCATTCAAAGGGACCTTGGAGGACGTGGACCGTGTGAACCTCATGAGGTTCGACAAGGCCAGGTGCAAGGGTCTGCAGCTGGCTGGGTGCAACCCTTGGTATCAATACAGACTGGGGGATGAAAGGATTGAGAGCAGCCCTGCGGAGAAGGACTGGGGGATACTGGTGGGGGGCAGACGGGACATGA
>NW_009185616.1:0-3351 GCF_000690835.1 Fulmarus glacialis | reverse complement strand
AGTTGCTCCGAGCCCCGAAATCACAGCGTCTCCTGCGCTGCATTACCGGCAGTGTGGCCAGCAGGGCAAGGGAGGGGATTGTCCCCATCTGCTCTGCTCTCCTGACCTCCCTGGAGCACTGTGTCCAGCTCTGGGGTCCCCAGCACAAAACAGACATGGATCTGTGAGAGCAGGGCCAGAGGAGGCCACCGAAATTGTCCGAGGGCTGGGACAGCTCTGCTGTGGAGAGAGTTGGGGTTGTTCAGCCTGGAGAAGAGAAGGCTCCAGGGAGACCTTGCTGAGGCATTTCGGTATATAAAAGGAGCTTATGAGAAAGATGGAGAGAGACTTTTTACCACGATCTGTAGTGACAGGACAAGGGGCAAGGGTTTTAAACTGAACGAGGGTAGATTTAGGTTGGACATAGGGAAGAAATGTTTTACAATGAGGGTGGAGACATTGGGACAGGTTGCACAGGGAAATTGTGCATGCCCTACCACTGGAAGTCTTCAAGGTCAGGTTGGACGGGGCTCTGAGCAACCTGATCTAGTGGGAGATGTCCCTGCCCATGGCAGGGGGGTTGGTCTAGATGATCTTCAAAAATCCCTTCCAACCCAAAACTTTCTATGATTTGATGATTCTAAGCTCCTGAAGAACATTTAAGTGGTCTGATCACAGAAGAGAGCCCTGGCTTCCCACCATCACTTCCATTACCAAAACCCTCCTTGTTCAGAGCAATGCAAGTGCGCTGCTGGGAAGATCTCCCTGCCCATGGCAGGGGGGTTGGACTGGATGGTCTGTGAAGGTCCCTTCCAACCCAAACCCTTGCGTGATTTTGTGGCGGAGAAACCGGAGACCAAGCCTGGTCCTCCCTCTCCCTTTGCAGCGGGTGGCGAGATACAGACCAGTGAGGGGTGTCTGTGGGCCTTGAGAGCCTCCCCCAGGGCAACTCTTCTTGCCCCCCCAGCCCCAGGATGAGTCTGGCTTGGTCCTTCATGGAAGGACCCATCTCTCCTTATAATCCCCCCTGCCACACCTGCGGCAGCCCCAGGACTAGCAGTTACCTCCTGCCTCAGGCATGTGGATTAATGCTTCCTCTCAAACAGCCCTTGCATGATGCCAAGGAAGCCGTCCCTGCCCTGGGCAGTCCCTGTGTCCCTGGTGGAATCCATGGGGAGCAGCAAGTGACCCCCATCTCCCTCCTTGCCTGCCCAGGCTTGGGAAAAAAACAAACCATGCTGAGCAACACAGAGAGCAGGAGCCAGTTTATGGTTGCAGAGGAGGAGGTAAAAAGGAAAGCAGTGTGCCGGGGAGGCAGGAACCCCGCAGCATTTATAGATCCTGAGCCATAAGCCATATCTCCAAGTGGCCTGGCATCATGTTCTCCATCTCCAGCCTGGATTGCTCCCACCATGTGCTGGAAAACAGGGCAAGGAACTTGGTGCATGTTTCCCCTCTCTGAAGACTGTAATGTCCCCACATGAGCAGTGTAGCTGGGAGCACGTCCAGGCTTTAAAGACCTCGAAGCCATAAGATAAGCAAAATGCGATTAAATTAAACTGGGCTGTTGGAAAGGAAGGAAGAAAATGCTGCAGCTACGTGTGCAGGCTTTTATACAGAAGAGGACACTCTGCGAGCGCAGCACCCTTGGGGAATTGCGCCCTGCTGACCCCTCGCCCCGCTGTTTTGCAGCACATCCCGATGCCGGTGCTGTATGGGGTCTTTCTGCACATGGGGGTGGTGGCGTTGAACAGCATCCAGGTGAGCAAGGGCTGCGCTGGGGGTGCTGCTGGGGGCTGTTTTGGGGGTGAGGGGGTTTGCTCGATAGCAGCTCTCACTGCACAGCAAAGCCTGGACTTTAGCTCTGTGTGATGTGCAGCCTGGCACGGGTTTGTCCCCCGCCAGGCCCAGGACAAAGAGAGACAGGGGGACCTCTCTGGGACAGAGGAAAGGGAAAAGGAAGTGTCTGGGATGCTGGGGAGCATGAGCGACTTCTGCACTGATGGATCAAGTGGTTTGGGAGAAGTGGAGAGACCAGTGGATAACCCAGACTTGCAGGGATATCCCCATCTGTGAGCTGCAGGCAGAGCTGGGACCTGCTGGTCCTTTGGTCCTGGCATTGCCACTGATGTGCCAGCTCTGTTCCTCTCCTGAGAAATCCACGGAGGGGAAAAAAATCCCCACTCCAGAAATATCTACCTCTTTTTTTCCTCTAAACAGTACATTTTCCCTGCAATTACCCTGCTCTGGATGACAGGCTGGGAAATTCCCTCCCTCCCTCCCTCTGTTTGGGGAATCTGGGGTTGTGCTCTGGAAAAGTTTCCTGCATGCAGGAAGGCGAATCAAGGGGTTGTTATCTCTCAAGCAACCCTTTTAAGACCAGATTGAGTCCTTTCTAGATGTCTGCCTGCAAGGTGCTCCCCTGGCCTGGGGCGATGGTGGTACCAGGACCCCCAGTCTTGAAGACAAACTCACTCACCCAGGCATCACACGGGCAGCCAGCGCAGATGGCAGGAGGGCTGAACTGCAAAAACAATGGCGAAAACCCACCCTGCCAAGCCCCGGTCCCAACAGGGAGGTGGGTGAGAGCTTCCTGAAAGCTGGAGGTGTGTGACCCACATGCCATCCTCTCGCTACAGCTCACAGACCGCGTGCGGCTGCTCCTGATGCCAGCCAAGCACCAGCCAGACCTCGCCTACCTCCGCCATGTGCCCCTGCGCCGGGTGCACCTCTTCACCGTCATCCAGCTGCTGTGCCTGGCCCTGCTCTGGGTCCTCAAGTCCACCATGGCCGCTATTATTTTCCCAGTGATGGTATGACATCCCTTTTAATCGGGTGGCACTGCTTTGGCACCGTGGCACTGCTGTCGCACCGGGCTGGGTGCTGCCCACACGTGCCCTGAGTGTCAGTGGAGCCCTGGTGCTCGCCTTGGGCAAGGGACGCAGGTGCTGCCCCGGGTGGGGGCGCACGCCCTGGCAGGTGGTATACGTGGGTGCTCAGACGCCCAAGGGCTGGCGGGGTTCCTGCAGGGCCACAACATGGCTTTGCCACCAGCCTTCACCTCCTGGGTTGGGGTTGGTGGGGCTGTCACTGCTTTGCAGGTGTTGTGCAAGTATCGCCCCCTGGGACCAAATCAGGAGAGGTGACATGCCACCTCCCTGGCATTTATGAGGGGGATGGAGGGGATGTGACAGGGACCACGCTGCCTGTTCCCTGGCCCCCAGCCCCAAGCACTGTGAGATGCTGATCCACGCTTCGCCCCGGCCCCAGCTGCTGGCACTGGTGGGGATCCGGAAGGGGCTGGAGCACATCTTCTCCCTGCATGACCTGAGCTGGCTGGACAGGCCCCCGCCCGCAAAAGCCCGGGAGGGG
>NW_009185615.1:15594-76043 GCF_000690835.1 Fulmarus glacialis | reverse complement strand
TGTCTTCCAGCTCAGGGGGCTGAGTGATTACTCTCCCATATAATCTGCATCTCTTGTATAGTATGGTATACTACCATTGATGAGCATTGATGTTCCTACTAGTTCTTGATTTTGTTCTTTTTTTACATTTTTTTGTTATTATTTCTTTCTTCCACAAGTGCTATACTGACTCACTTGCTCAAACCTAATGTGTCTTTATTGACTCATGTAATCCTAGTAATAAATTGTATTTGGAGAGCACCAGCACATACATCTGAGGAACAAATTCAATTTAACAAGACTTTCATTTTAGGCAAAACAAAGTTGGTAAAGGAACAGTGTGTTAGTTTCAGATAACCTGGTGTTATGGAAATACGGTGTGAATTGGGGTAGGCATAACCATTACTATTACTTAGAAGGACCTCCATCTCTTTGATGTCTAAGTCACCTACGTAACTATAAGAGAAGGCACTGATTATTTTCTTTTTTTAGTAGTAACAAGCAGTAGCTGAGACCTAATGGCCTCAGGTTTGCTGTACTTGAAAGACTGAGCAGTTCATTTTGTGACTTACTATATGCTATAAATTACATACTGTACAAACTGTGGTCTTCTGAGATCAATTTCCAAGGGTTGTTATAAGTAAGCTTAGGATTTTCATTAAAAAGCACCAAAAGATGTAGGCAGGAGACAATTCAGTGTATGTTTATATTTCTGAAGATTGTTCTAGGGATTATGACCTTTCTTTAAGTGATATTTTACATCAACTTGTTGCATCAAATTTTGTCTATTATATGGCGTTATATGATCATATAAATTCTGAAAAAGTCTTGTTCATTTTAAGTGAACTTTCTGCCCTACAAAATTCTTTAGGTAGGCTAAAAATGTATATAATTTCATTTTAATGAATGTTTGCTCTACCTCTTAACAACATAATTGTAAACACGCATTTTGTAGAAGGTGGGCTGAGAAAATACTGAGCATGGAAAGAGCATGACTCTCTTCAAAGAAAGTAGTAATTGCTAGTTGCATTTTATTTATGATTCCAAGTTGCCAGAAAAAACCAGATAAACCAAAAAAATGTGATCTAAATACTGATGGCACTTTTAACTCTATAAGAGACCCCATTTTATTTCAGAAAATAAGGATGCACAGTGAGGTTTTTTTATAGTTTTAGTAGGTTCTGTAGCCATAAATCTTTCTAAGATGATAACAGTTCATGCAGAGGTTTTCTTAGGCAGCATTGAAATACCAAAATGATAGGACTTACAGGTGTAGAAGCATGCAATTCTACTTGAAGAGGAAAAACACCCAAACCAAACAAAAAACCCTACCCCCAAAACCTTAAGCTTGATACTGGAAGATACCTGTCTCGTTTCTATTGATGTCCCACTCAATAGAGTGTTCTGCATGCTAGGTATACTTGTTGTATAGGAACGCCATTCATTTCAGGTTATATTTTGTTTGTTTTTAATAGTATCTTCAAAAGCAACCCTCAGATATGAACTGTTCAATTGTACAAAGGAAACATTATTTTAACACGCGCACCTTTAGATTCTAGTACTTTGCTGTGTATCACCTTGAACTGCTGTTCTTTCTCATTCTTCCCCTGCAATAACATGAAGTAAGGTTCATAGCTTATAAACTACTGGAATGACTTTTTATGACAGATTTTTGTTGTTGTTTCCACATTTCATGTTAAAAAAGACATTTCCACTTTTAGAACTAACCTCCTTGTCATCTTCCCTGTGACATGAAAGATAAAGGAGCAGAACTCACCTTTTGTTTGCATGTATCCTCATTTCCTGAACATCGCTTCTTGATTTACAAGCCCCTTAAATATCAAATAAATTATTTTGTTAGCTTTTTTCTGTCTTACTGAATAAAGTAGTAAATGGAACATGCATTCAGATATTTCCTACTTATGAGATCTGATAAAAAGATGCATTTCTGGGTGCAGCAAAATTATTTCTATAGCAAGAATTTTGTAGTATTTTTAAAAATATTTAATTACTGTCCAACAAAGACTGAGTTAGAAGAATATCATAGGACACTGACTGGCGTACCTACCAACAGAATTTTTAATTTTTAATTGTTATTTCATTAATAAGTACAATTGACATTTATACAGGGATCTTTTTCAACCTTAATATCTATTTTTTTTGAATTTTTTTTTTAAAAAAAGAACTAAAGACTTTGGAGTACAGTTCAAACGCAAAGGGAGCAAATTGCATAATCATAATTTATGCAGGGCCTTGACAATGACTTGTTCTGCCTAGGAATGTTGCATTCAATATAGTTCAAAAAATATTTAAATAACAAAGTATTCAGAGCACTTGGATGTTTTGATTTCAGTTTTCAGAAAGAAAAGACATGATGACTGTACAGTTGAAACAGTTTTTGTCAACGTCAACTTCTTCAGCCTCACACCACCTGTCATTAAGTCCCTTCAGACAAAAGACAGAATCTTTATTAAAGATTGTAAAATGTAGAGAAATAAAAGAGGCTCTGCAGTGCCAAAAAGCTGAAGAGAACTTACTGACCAATACTGGCCAGAATGTACAAAATCATTGTTGAAGATAATGTAGATGGTGAGTGGAAAGGAGGAAATTGTGAACGTAGAGGAAATCTTTTAAGCTAATTGGCAACCTACCTAAAAGCAAGGCAAAATAGTTCTGATTGTGGAAACTTAAAAACACGGAAAGTAAGATTCTGAAGCCTGGAATAGCTGAGATTTAAAGTTGCTGATGAGCAAAAGAAAGAAACATGGATAAGAATTTCCACAATGGCAAAAGGCAAAGGAGTTATTAAAAAGATAGTTGCAGAACAGCAAAAACTGGTTTGTTTTTTTTCAAGACAGAAAAGAGAGTTTGATAATGCTGTTACTATATGTGAACCAGCTGGCGTCTGCTTTGGAAAGGAAGATAGATAAAATGAAAGGATTCCCTTTTTTTTCTTAGCTTCTGTCGTCAAGTTTATTGTAGTATAGAAAAATATTAATGCATTACACTTACAAATTTTTATACATGTGTTTTTGTCATCAAAGATTGTCTTGCCAGAATTTTTGTAATAGATATTAGTGCATGTTGTAATATTTTCTTTTAACCAAATGCTCTTTTTTCCCCTCTCAATCTAGAAAGTTCAGGAAAATCTTGAATTTAAAGAAAATGTTACTTTAAATGACAAATGAGGAAATTTGAAAACTTTTTTTTAATCTCCTCTCTCTCTGTCAGGTTATCTATATCTTATCTAAAGTAAATTTTCTGATATATTTTAGTGTTATAAACCATATTAAATATTGTATCTGAATTTGTTTCTAGCTGTTGCGAAACCAGAGATTTTCCGCTTCCTTTCATCATGCGGTTGAAACAGTTGTTAATATGCTAATGCCACACATCACCCAGAAGTACAGAGACAATCCAGAGGCTTCAAAAAATGCAAACCATAGCCTTGCTGCCTTTATAAAAGTAGGTACACAAGCAACTTGGGCTCTGTGGTTACTTTTTCAATAATACTGCTTCTTCATGGATTTTAAAGAATCTTAAAGCCAACTCATATAAAACTGAATATGCATAATGCTTTTCAAATATAATTCTATGTCCAAGTTGAAATACATTGAAGTATAATTTGCATCTTCTATAATCAAGAAGACATCTGTTCAAAGTTTGAATTTTTTTAAAATGAATTTATATTTTATCCAAAATGTATTTTGATTTTTCTTTTTTTTTCCTTTCTTTAAAAATATCATCTAGCTTACCTTCTAATACTACAAAAGCTTCATACATTGCGTAGTCTATCTGCATGCGTTTTATGTAGACAGTCTTTCAGTATCTTTCCTTTTTCAGCCGATAAGATCCAGTAGGAAGAAAAAAGGATGGGAAATAAAATGGTAGATAAAGCTGCCAGTGGCATGTCATTTTCACTTCTGTCACGATAGAGGAATTCTCTTCAAACTCTTTATTTGCAATTTGTTTACATTCCACACTCTAAGGGAAAATTTGGTATTCATATATGTATACCTGTATTTAGTTTGCTTGTTTTATTGGTTTTTATATTGAAACTGAAATATCAATAATGTGTTTGGAAAAAAAACTTACTAAATACAGAAATATAATTACTGAGCACTGAGACATTACTAAATCAATTCTATGTTGGTTTTGCTTGTTCTCCCCAGAGATGTTTTACTTTTATGGATAGAGGCTTTGTTTTCAAGCAAATCAATAACTACATCAGCTGCTTTGCCCCAGGAGATCCGAAGGTATTCAGTGCTTTTAAACAAACTATTTTTAGGAGTTGCCTCTTCTTGATGCATGGGGATAGAGTCCTGCATTGTCTTCCGACTTCTTCCAGGTTACATTAGAAGTCCCTCCACTGTGCCTAGAGCATTTTTTTTTCCATCAAATCACTTTTTCATATTTTGATTTCCATCTTCAAGTGCAACTTTACCACCCTAGAGCATGTGTATTGCAAAAGTGGTGGGGGGCGGGGGTGCAACACTAAACAGAAATTATAAGCATGAATGTGAGAAAGGCTGAAGTTGGAAGAGTTGATATCTGTTAAGTTTCTGTACATTTACTGTAATGGTGAAAGCATGTACCAGATGTCCAAAGAATTTCTTCTATGGGTCCAAACTTTTCTTACATCAATACATAATATGCTATTAAACTTAAATAACTTTGGACAATAAATAGAACTATATCCAGTTGTCAGGTATGAATTATGCTGGAATTATTTTATACAGACATATGGAACTTTGACAGATCTATATCCCTCATACTACAAAACTGAGAGAAATCACCCTTTTGTGTTAGAAAGCTGTTTTTAATGTGTTATTCAAATCACTGCATCGGTTGTTTAATTTATACTTTAAAATTATTTTTGCAGACTCTTTTTGAATTCAAATTTGAATTTCTCCGTGTAGTCTGTAATCATGAGCACTACATACCTTTGAATCTACCAATGCCATTTGGAAAAGGCAGAGTTCAGAGATACCAAGGTAAATTCTTCCAAAGAAGTGTATATTTCTCAGATGTCACCTTTTTATTATTAGGCATGTAGACTGTGTGACTTCAGGTCTATGAGATGTTGGAAACCTTGAAACTGTTAAATGGAAGCCTAAAGTTGTAATCCTTTCATTTAAACTTAAAGGAATAGTTTAGGTAGCAGAGTAATCTATCCAAAGTATCTAGTCATTGAAAGATATGATAAACTACATCCTTGACTCTGCCTCCCTTTCCTGCTATGATTATTAAGCTTGCTTTTTTTTCATGAGTTAGCTTTTAATTCACTAGCTGTGGAAGCCTGCAACACTCCTGTAGGTAGGTGTGCAGTGTGAGGCTTGGTGTACTTTTTACTTTTTTTCACATACCCATTCAGGTTAAAAGGGACTTCAGCAGGTCTGTAGTCCAACCTCCTACTCGGGTCACCTCAGGCCTTCCCTTCTCCAGATGGAACAAGCTCAGTTCCCTCAGTTTCTCCTGAGAGGGCATGTGCTCCACCCCTCTAACTATCTTGGTGGTCCTTCGCTGAACTCATTCAAGTTAAGATCCTTCTTGTACTAGAAGGCCCAAATACTACACACAGTATTACAGATATGTTTAACAAATGCCAAGTAAAGGGTCATAAACACTTCCCTTGATATACTGGCTATGATCCTGTTGATACAGCCCAGTATGCTGTTAGCCTTCATAGTTGCTAGGATGCCATGCTAACTCCTGTTGAAGCTACTGTCCACCTGGACCCCTAGGTGTTTTTCAGCAGAGCTGCTCCCAAGCTAGTCATTCCGCAGCTGGGTACCATTGCAGGAAGTTCGTCCATCCCAGGTGCAGAATGTTTGCATTTGTCCTTCTGGAATTTAATTGTTGTTTCTGTTGACCCATTCCTGTAGAATCTAGATTCTTCTGAAATGCAACCCTACCCTTGAGCATATGGACTGTACCCCATCCACAAACTTGATGAGGGTGGACTCCGTCTTCTCTTTTAGGTTATTGATGAAGTAGTATTAAGTAGGATAGACCCTGGGAAACTCCTTTTGTAGCTGGTCTCCAAGTAGAGTACAAACCATTAATCACGAACCTTTGAGCCCAATGATCCACCTAGTTCTTTTGCACATTTAGGTGTCTATTCACCTAGACTGTAATGTCCCGGTTTGGATACGATGACCATGTGGACATCTGCTATTCTCCCCTTAACCACAGATCTAGTGAGTTCATTGTAGAAGACAAGTTAGTCAAGCATGTTTTACCCTGGGTAAATCTATCCCGGCCATTCCTGGTCATAGTCTTCTCCTTCACTTGCCAAAAAATGGCTTCCAAGAGGACTTGCTCCATGACTTTTCCAAGGCCCAAAGTGAGGCTTGTAGTTCCCTGAATCATTCTTGCCCTTTTTTGAAGGTATGTGTAGTATCTGACTTCCGTCATCGCAAGGTCCCAATTATGGGAGACCCCTGATCACCATGGCTTAACAAAGGTGATAGTGAGTGGTGTTCCAATGATATCAGCTAACTCTCTCAGCATCTCATCTGGTGCTGTGGATTTGCATGACTGGAGGTCTCTCAGGAAATCCCTGACCTGATCCTCATCCACTGCTGATAATTCTCTTTCTAGACTCTTAAGGCCTGGGAACCATGGCGGTGAAGGATAAGGTAACAAAGATATGGAGTACTTCAGCCTTATCCAAGTCCACTGTCTAAATCACAGTCCTCATTCAGCAAATATCCCATGTTTTCCTTATTCAGGCTTTTAATGCTAATGTAGTGGTAGAAACTGTTCTTGTTGCCATTGATGTCCATTACCAGTTTCAGCTGTAGCTGAGCTTTGGCTTTCCTGGCACTATCCCTGCATACTTGATCAATGCTTCTATATTCCTCTTTTGTAGCTTGTTCTTGCTTCCACCTCATGTGCATCTTTTTCTTTTTTTTTTTTTTTTTCTCCCCACTGGAGCTCAGTCATGAATGTCCTGTTTAGCCCAGCTGGGCTCCTGGTACATCTAGCCTTGTGCCAAAACAAATAGTACATTAGCTATTGCATTTGTGGCTGTGAAGACATTGTTAATTTCTTCCAGACATTGAACTATAGCAGACATCAACAAGCAGAGACGAGGAAGGTGCTTTTACAAGTAACAAGTAAACCTGCCTAACATTTATATTATTGTAGATTAGGTTATTTTTTTCTGAAATATTTATTCAGAAAAATATTTATTCAGAAAAATATTTATTCAGAAAAATATTTATTCAGAAAAATATTTATTCAGACTCTGCTAGCTTAGTAAAGTTGGGTATAACTAATTAACGCTTTCATCAAGGTGGTAGAACAAGATTTGGGACTAAGAGCTGGACAGCTGCATAAACTTGTTTCTGTCTTTGGCTTTTTCAGCCTTCGGGAGTGTTTTGGGTAATAACACTGCATAAGTATTTCCACAGGAAAGGGACTATGAATTGTTGGGTTAGGGATCCTAAGAAAAGAGCAAAACTAGAGAAAATAGTGCTTCTGATTACACAATAAAGAACAGTGTAAAATGCTGCTCCCCGGTGAACTAAGAGTTCAGCCAGGAAAGATGACCTTTATCAAAAGTGTTCCTGGCTCTGTTTTCCTGTCTCAAGCAAAAGAGATCTCGGGTGATGTGGTTGCGAGAAGGCCCGTAGAATGTCTGTGCTCTCTTATCTATGTTTCTTTCTCACTTAATGGATTCCCATACTGGGACAGTTCTTTGAAAAATGAAAGTGCTTTGAGATTAGCATCTGTTTTTTGATTATTGTATTGACCAATGACAGTGAATATGAGAAACTCTTGAATACCTCCTCAGCTGAAATTTTAAATGTATATATAATCTAATAAATAAGATCTTCAAGCTAAAGTTTCTCTTAAGCTGTCATATATTCATTACATAAATGAACTGGATTATTTTATTACACAAAAAATACTTCTAAAGTGGAGCAGTTTGACTTTGCTGTGTCAGATGTGCTGGGTTTTTGTGTGTGTATGTGTCTATATAATATCTATATGGGGCTTGGTATAGATTTACAGTTAGTTACTACTAGACATACTTTATGAAATAAAATTACATTGCAGTGGTTTAAGCACAAATGTTCAAATAAAATGTTCTATACTTCAAATTCTGTTGCAATTAACACTGAATAGATAAATATTTCTGGAAAATACAGTATTGTTTAATTGTAGCAGAAAAATTGCCTACCGTATTACAATGCAGGTCTAATTTTCTAGATTCTAATTTCTAGATTCATTTAAATTATCTTGTTTAAATATTATTGTGCCCTTTTGTGTTCTGATATATTGAGAAGAAATTGCTTAATTTGGACATATGTTGCAAATGCAGTCTCTTCATTACACTTCTGTTACGCACTGCAAATTTTTGGGACCATTTTCTTAGAGAATATCAATTAACCAAGATCACAGTTGTTAGCAGGCTTTATAGTCTATATTCATAATAGATACATGTGTAAGATAATGAAGAAGAAACTTAAAACTGCAGTACAGAAATCTAAAACTTCTTAATCCATGTTTTGCTTGCAGTCCTTCAAGGGACTGAACCACAGACTAAAAATTAAATTCTACTTCTAACATACAACTAAATACCTGAAAGATAGAATGTCCATAACCTTTGTGTGTGTTTTCAGTGCCTGAATATAGATTTAAAATTTGAATTTGGAGCTGTAAGATGCTTGTCCAGGTAAATTTAATAGAAACACTTTTGAATATTGGATAGTATTTAAAATATATATATTTTTTTAATAATGTATTTAGATTTCTTCACCTGCTGTTGATTGAATACACATCATCATTGTCTGTTTAATAAATGCATCATTATGCAGTGAATTGGGCTAGGGATATATGAATAACTATGATTATATATTATATATATGAATACATATGAATTTGTCAATAGTGTTGGAAACACTTTAGTTCAGCCTTATGTTAATTGAGGAATTGATTTAAATATTACCATTCCTTACATAGAACTTGTACTTTACTTCCAGACCTTCATCTGGACTATTCATTAACTGATGAGTTCTGTAAAAATCACTTCTTAGTGGGACTGCTTCTAAGGGAGGTGGGCAATGCATTACAAGAGTTCAGAGATGTGCGGCAGATTGCTATTAGTGTGCTCAAGAATTTGATGATAAAGCATTCCTTTGATGATAGATATGCTACCAGGGTAAGTGTATTGCTATGTTAGTTGTACAAAATAATAAAGATTAAGTGTGCGCACATACAGAAAGTTTTTTCTTTCACAAAAAACTTGTTAATTTGTAGCAGTGTTATTTCTGTTCAGACTGTGATGGAAGTATGTATGAAAATTGTATCAAAATCAATCTGCAAATCCCATATTTTTACCAAATGAAAGCACAAAGAACCTTTTAACGTAATGACATGTGTTTATTACATTTTAGCACAGTGTAATCTAGCTGCTGTTCTTAAAGCAATCAGATTTTTACGAATGTTTTTAAAGCTCTTATTTTCATTAAACATTAGCTCTTAATATTTGGCAGCTGTATGTCCATCATCTATTATTCGTAGAATGAGTATAAGAAAGCTACAAGTCATGGTTGTAAATTTTGAGTGATTTTTAATTTTTCTCACTTTTTTTTTTTAACATCAGCTGTGCTGTGGAGAAGCCATTAAATTTTAATGGACGATAGCATTAATTTATCAAGCTAACATAATATTAATTTACTTAGTCTTAGATAAAATCACATTAATTTAGGTTTTTTTCTGCATTATATTGAAACTAAATAATCACTGCTTTTGCCATTTATGAACTTACGAATGTGGGTTCTAGCTTGGCAAGTATTTATTAAATGCTCTTTTTTGTAATTTAGGAGTGAATTAAAATTTAAATCTGTATTCTGTTAATGAGCTGTTAAACTCTGTTTAGAGCCATCAAGCAAGAATAGCCACTATGTATTTACCGCTCTTTGGACTGCTCATAGAAAATGTTCAGCGAATCAATGTTAAAGATGTGTCTCCATTTCCTGTTAACCCTTCCAGCAATGTGAGTGACCATTTCTATTTGGTATTCTGAATTATTTTTATCGTAATTTATTGGTAACGTGTATTAGAAACACTGCATACTTCTGGCAAACAAAGATTTTCATAAGCTTCAGAATTCTGCGAGTTTGTTCTTCTTGCTTTTTCTGAGCTTAAAAGCTTAGCTAACCGTTATGGTTTTGGCTGCAGTTTTTCTTGCCCAGCTAAGTTATGCCTAACGTGATAACTGGCTAGTTTGGTCCTACACACAGGTTACAGTGCCCTTATTGATCTCTACTTGAACCTCTGAAGACTTTTGGAGAATGCTAGGCCACACAGATTGCCACAGCATCATTCTAATGCCATCTGATTATACTGCCATGTAACATCTTGCTTTTTCTGTATCTCTGGTGCATGTGCCTATATTTCAATACAAACTATAGACCACACAGGATTGGACCTGCTGCATCTTTCTGAGTCTTCGAAGAAGAGCAGCCAAAGAAGCTGAAGGAACAGTGTATTTGAAATAAATATCAGCTGTTTCTGAAATTTAATCGCCTTCCGTTTGTATCTATTACCCAGTTTTGATAGAATTTTTCTGAGAGAGGAGCTTTCATTAAATTGTCTCTGTTTTTTGCTCAAAAATTACACTTCTTTTTAGTCTGTCTGCCAGTTTGTATAAACAGTTTTCCTCTATTCTTGTAGATCCTGGCATTGGAGGCACTTGCACATACTTCATTTTTATGCAAGAGGATACTTCCATACCCTGACAATCTAACACATAGATAATTAGTTATGTTTGCTAAAATCCCAACAGATTCAGTAGCTGCTGTTGCTGTTCAGCAGAAAAGATTGTATATTGGTGGTAGATTTTTTTTTTAAATCTTATTTTTCAATTCAGTCCAGCACTGAAATAAATGGACCACCAAAAAAAAAGGTTAATTTTCTAGAAATTATAGAAGAATTTTTAACGTTAAAGGAACAGCTGTAGTGTAAGAGGGCTACAGGAGAATGAATTCAAATGGAATTTGTGAAGGTGTATATTGATGTATAATATTTGCATACAATTATTGAGTCTAAGATTTAATTATTAATGTATTCTATTTTTGTCCGTATCTTGCTCTGTTCCATTTGGTATTAAGAAAGAAATTCACAGTACCCTTCCAACAACAGAAATGTTTGGGTGTTTGAAATAAAAGTAATTTGAGTCTCTTGGAAATATCTATTTTATAGTGTTTAAAATTCAATGGAATATTCATTCCTTCAATGTTTCCTGAGGTATCTTAAGTTTTAGGCTATCCCAAGCTTGTACAAATACCTGAACATCTCATTCCATGCTTTTGAGCATATTTAATAGAAATTAAAATTTAAGAAGGAAATATATAACAAATACTGCTATAGAAGATAAAGTATGTCATATTCACTAAGTCCATAATGTTGGAAAACAATAATCACATTTTCCTCTCTATTCCAAACAGAGTGCAAAGGATGATGCACTTAATTTGCCAACTGCAAGTCAGCTAGTAACACCACAAAAATCAGGAAACACATTGGATAACAATCTTCCTAAAGATCTATTTGGTGTTATCTCTGGCATTGGTAAGCACTTAAAAAATAAAATAAAATAATTAAAAAAGGAACCAGTTTCCTTTTTCATTTGTTACCAGAAATAATTGTCCTGTGTCCAACTTTGGTTGCTTTCTGCATGTATACTTGAATGTTACTGCTACTTTCATTAACAGAACCCTAATGCAATCAGTTGTTCAGCGTGGGTCAGAATTCACAGTCTGTACAAAACACAGTCTGTGTTTTGGTTTTGCTTTTCTATTTGAAACTAAAGATATTTCCTGGAGAGAGCTGCTTTTTCCCCCATCAAAGGTGATAGTTCTTGTCTTGCTGCGAAGAAATAGGAGACAAGACTAGCCTTAGTTACGTATGGCAAGAATGCCATAATCCACAATTTTGTACATGATATTAGAGACCACCTCTAAGAGGAGTGCTGCTTGTGCACACATGTAGGCATCCTCCTGTCTGTCTTTTTAATGTGTTTTTCTATTTGTTGTTGTCTGCTGTAATTAGTTGTGTCACTTACTAGTCCATTAAAAAAAAAAAAGAGATGAAAAATGGGGAAGGGGAGTTTTTTAAATACACATGCTTCTTCATGTAAATGTATATGTATTGCTACATACGTTTTTTACGCACGTGTGTGTAGTTGTACATAAGTCTGTGTATGTACATACGTATACTTCGCTGAAACTCTAGAATAAGTTTGTCTTCGTTAAAAGTAACTAAATGGAATTAATTATTTGCCTTCTTAAAAAATATATACATATATGGTGGTTTTATAAGTCTGACTAAACTATGGAGTGACTTTTTTCAGTATGTGTTTTGTTTGAGACTTTTATATTGTTCTGGGTTTTTTTTAGCTTCCCCATACACCACATCAACTCCAAATATTAATAGCGTGAGGAACGCTGACTCAAGAGGCTCTCTTATAAGTACAGACTCGGGAAACAGTCTCCCAGAAAGACACAGTGACAAGAGCAATTCTCTTGACAAGGTAAAAAAAAAAACAAAACAAAATAAAAAACCCAAAGTGTATTCCTAAAATTTCATCTTAATTCTTATAGGAGTTAACTTCTCTAATCTCCATTGGGAATGGGCTTTCTAGAATAACTGTAGAGCAGTATTTTACATAAGTTTTTCTTTTGCAAAATAATTATCGTATGAACTCTTTTTGCATGGCATTTATTAAGCTGTTTTGCAGAAAATACAAACAGATTTTCAATGTAGAGACATAAGCAAGCAGTTGTTATTTCCTTTGCTAGAGAAAGGCACTAGATAAAGTGAATTAAATGTCGCTTGGGAGAACTGAATTCTAGTTAGGACAGCTTATTTGATTTTGTGGAGACCTTCATTCCATCCTGTTCTATACACAATACACGTAGCTTTTTTAAAATATTGAAAAACCAGTTGCTGTGCTTTCTCTAGGTGATTTCTTTTATATTAGTTTGACTTTTCTAAATCATTTCACTTTAAATTAGGAGCTCTGGCTGCAGTAGCTATGAGGTATTCAGTCATGTCTTTCTAGAGCTTGTGTTGATACTGATCACATTTCATTTTCTTATATCTTGTTGTGCAAGTCACAACATGTTAATTTTTTCCCCTTGACTCTGACATGCCTTCGTGTGGCAGAGAGAGAAGCTTCTCAGAAGGCACTCTGCTCATGCTATGCGCCCTAATGGAGAAGAAGAAGAAAATTCTCACCCTGCAAAGAAAAACCGTGTTACTATGGATTTTTCACTTCTGACAATTCCAGCTTTGCCAGAGAATATTTTGCATGCTGCTTTCTCTCTTCAGTTACAAGAAGTATTTGGTTTTTGTGCTTGGTATAGTTAAGCTTTTGAGTGAAGTGTCTGATCAGTAGTTTTGCCACTTCTTTGCAACAGCTGAATCTCAAGCCAAATATGTACAATGTAACCACGAAGAATACTTTCAAATGCCAAACCTGGAATAGTTCATGTACATGAATTAATTTAAGCATAAAAATCCAACCAGCTTAAATATAAGCAGAATTTGAGTCTTAGAGTCTTTAATATAAATAGAACTGAAAAATCTTTTTTGACATTGACCAAATAAAGAACTACCTTGTGCATACACTGTTGCTAAATGGCAATGCTGTCATCTATTACTTAGTTGTCATGTTGTTAATTATTAATGTGTAGTGTTTTTACCAAGTAAAAGGGTTTTCAAAGGAGTCAACCTCCTTTGAAAATTCTACTCTGGTCTGCCAATTTAGGTAATACAGGATTTATGTTTTGCATGCTGTTAATATTTTCCCCAAATAATACTTCATCCTGCTTTCTTATTCGTTGCTTTCCGAACTTTCTTTCTAGTAGATCAGTTGTTCGGTGCACGTTATCTTCGAGTTTTTGCTCATTGCTTGATATCATTACTGAAGAGCCATGTTTTTGTTCTAATTTTCTTTCAGAATAACCTGTAGAACTATACTTGTGGAATCAGAATTGGCTGGAAGTATATCAGTTTCTATTTTAATATGTGCATACTTTATAGGTTATTGACCTGATTTTAAATTAAGCTTGTGAGTAGCTAGAGTCCTTGTTTTATCCGTGTTCATGTTCAACTATTTTAGAGGGAATATTATCTAGTGCTCTGGACAGTATCTGAAAGTCTAGGAAACTCAAATTCTGTTCTGCCACCCATTAATTGTCTACTCTGTTTCAGTATTCATAAAGCTGTATAGTAGCACCTCCTTGTTCACCAGAGATATTTCAAAGATAAACAGTGTGTGAGGTCTTTAGAATCTGCAATAATCAGGCTTATATAGGTGTCCATTTCCTCCTAAATTACAGTAACTTCTGCCTAGTATTAATCATAGTTTCACATTCAGTTTCACTGCGCATCCATTCAATGGCTAGTATGTGACAGATTTACACAGGTTGGTTTAGGACAGCTATTCTGTTCTTTTACACGGAATGCGTTAAAGGGCTCAGCAGTCAATTGATGTGTATGCTGTGAATTAGCATGTCTCCTGCTTTCAGTGCGGAGTGTTCCTGGAAGGGTTGTTACACTCTTGAGGTATTGGCACTTCTTGCTTTGTTTGTGAAACCAAGTGCTTTTCTTCCTTGAGTCTATGTGGGGGTTTTTTGTTTGTTTTTGTTTTGTTGGGGTTTTTTTTCCAGATTTTGATATGAAGGATTTCTTCCAACACTGGAAGAAATGTGTATGTGTCCTTAAAAAGGTCATGGAGCCAAGATGATCCAACTTTCTTGTAGAAACCAAAGAGTTGCACAGATCAGTTGTACCACACTGTTGACTTTACAGAAAACTTCTTAAATGTCTGGCTCATTTTCCGTTCACATAAGTGGCCTTATATTGGAAGTGAGAATAAGGCACTAAAAAGGGCATAATTTATCCTTTAAACAAACATTTACATAGTATATCTGTAAAAGCCTCAAACTGAGGATTTTGTAACACTTCGATCAAGTGGAAATTATTCTTTTACAGATAAGTCTTTACCTAAAGTTCAATTTATATATTCTCACATTTTTATTTTTTTCCTTTTTTTGTGGTACACATTTTGAAAGATCAGTTATGGGGTTTTTTCTTTTTGGACAGACTTTAGTATTGAGCATTGCTGATTAACTTCGCACAAATGTAGGAATTGTATAAGCAAATGAAGTAGGGAGAAAGATTGGTGTGAGGTTTTTTTGTTTGTTTGGGGTTTTTTGTGGGGGTTTTTTTTTTGAGGCAAGGGCAAGCTACGTATTGGTAGTTAATCTTCCAGAATGCATATTATTGCCATTCATGCATGTTTTCCTTGAGGTTCTTACATCTTTAAATGGAAACAATTTTGTAGAGGCAGGTCTGTCTACAGTTCAGCATGAAGTCTCTTCAAAAGCAAAGGAGCATATATGTATCACCTAACACAGTAACATTTATTTTTAAAGTATTTCATTTAAGCAGAAGGGACATGAATGATTTCTACTATGTGGGTATCTATGTATAATTAACTTGTGTAATAATCACTGTTAGGTAATTTTTCCTCTTACTCCTCCCTCTGGGGGAAAAAAATCATACAAAGAAGGAAATAAAAATAAACAAAGGTAAAGAGGCTTAATTTGGTATACTTCATGTGTGTAATGTGTGTTTTAGTGACTTGTCTCTACATGAAATATTTTTGTCTCTGTTCTGAGATCCTTTTTCTGTTGCAGGAATTGATAAGGCAATTTAAAACATTTTAGTTTGTTATTAGTTTAAGAACTCTTCAGCCAAAATATTTCTGTTTTCTTTTCAGAACCAGCAGAGCAGCACTTTGGGAAGTTCTGTAGTTCGATATGACAAACTTGACCAAGCAGAGATCAAAAGTCTACTCATGTGTTTCCTTCATATTTTAAGAAGTATGTCAGAAGGTAGGTAATTCCACCTATTTTTCAGAAGTTCGAAATCATGTGTTGGATTTATGCCTGTGATTTTAATACCTTTTCAAAATCAGCAGAATATTTTAGTTGTAGGTACCATGTTGTGCTGTGTTTTACAAATATGTGTGATTGATCGAATTAAACTCTGACTGAAACATTGTAAGCATTAAATACTCATTATTCCTTCAAAGTGTGAGGCTAACTAAAGGATTTGGTAAGAAAGCGAATATTTGTGTGTGATTGTACAGTCCGTTTTGGAAAATGGAGGTGAAGAATAGTTCATTGATCAGTCTCGGACTAGCCCATTCTTCCATTCTGCAGAACTTCCTGTATGACAGGGAACCAAATGATTTGATCACTGTGTATATTTCCATTTCTGGAATGGGGATATTGTGCTTCTTCATTCTCCTGGCATGTTTGTGAGATGATCCATTGAATTTTTGAATCCTGGAGAAGGTTGCGGAGGTATAGAAATACTGCATGAATGGCAAACCTTGATTTTTTTACTAGGATCCTACAATTCAGAATCATCCCTATCCTTGATCAATATTTAAAAAAGAAGGCAAATCCCTTTTGGTAAAAACATTGAATTTTTCAGTTTGTTCTAAACATGTCAGAAGTAGTTAATTTATTTTCTGTGTTTATTTTGATGTTAATTTCTAAAAATCAAGTTTATGTAGTACTTGAACTCTAATTTATTACACCACTTAATCAAGAATGAGAATTGAAAGGTTAATAAGTATTCAATATCTAGTCACACCATCAGATTTTCATGTAATTATATCAATATTATTTTATGTATTTTAATTACAAAGAATAATAAAACTCAGATTTCTTTTTCACTATTTTATACTTTAAAATATGTAAAAATTAGACAGAATTTCTAGGAAATTCAAGTTAAAATTTACATAAGCACAGTGGAGACTTCTTGGTCTCAATTCTCCTGGAAAAGAACAAGTGTCAAATAAACTTTGCCACACATCGTTTGTAATAATTTTGAATTTGTTAGCTAATTTTGAGCATTTCTGGCAAAAGAGACCAGGTCTTGGCTATGTAACTACAGGTTTTGTAAAAAATACACAGCCATTTTTGAAATCTGTGCAAATAAAGAAAATCTGAAACCTGTGCTTTTGAAAAACGAGCTATAGTAAAGCATTGTAAATTAAAAAAGAAGAAATCATAAATTGGAATTTAAAAAATGTTGAGACCAATCTATAAAGAAGCAGGTTATTGGACTAACAGTCCGAAGTATTCTGAAGGCTTATATTTTTAGAACACTGTAGTCACTACTGACTACACGATTACTACTATTTAAAATATGAAATTGTATAGGAATATTATGGATTAATTAAAAGCATATTGTAGAAACTCATTTGGAGAATTGATATGTGCATTTGTATAATCAGCTTCAAGGAAAACTTTAAATAGTAATAGTTAATTGTACCCCACAAGCCATTTTTAGATTCTCTGAATCCTCATTATCTGAAAACTAAGAACTGATGTTAACTCTTCTACTTAATATTTTTGTGTGTTTGCTGCCTTTGTCTTGTTTTTAATATTTTTCATTTTCCTAGATGCATTGTTTACATATTGGAACAAGGCTACAAAATCTGAACTCATGGATTTTTTCACAATTACAGAGTAAGATTTTTTTGTTGAGCTTGTCATAAAGTCATATGTTTTGCTATGCTGTTAAAAACATGAGTGTGGATATAAGTGTGTATATACATTTTTATTTATTTGTTTGAAAAAAAATAATGCCATCTTGGTCTGTTTAGAAGTCCTTAACTTGATGTGCACAATTGCATGTCTGTTCAAGTCCATGATAGTTTCTGGAATTAGGCTATACAGAAGTGATCTCAGGAAATTCCTAAACAGTGAGTAGTGCTCAAATATTGCTATACTCATGGAAGAGGAACCAACTGTCTTGTTACCTGTCTGCATTAAAATGCATCTTGTAACATGAACTGCTGAAATTTTGTGGTTGCATATAAAAATTGATTGAATTGCATAACTTCAGAAACAAAGGGATATGAACCGTCCGCCTAGCATTCCTCTTGCGTCTTGTGCCATTCTCTAAGGGAAAAGGTATAGGATGAATCCAGTATTTGTTATCAATGGCTGCACTCCATCCCTATGCACACTTAGTGTGTTTGTTCATGAGAATTGACTGATATATTAATAAAAAGTGAAGAAGGCGCTGTTTGCTTGAAGTGGTGTGCCACAGAAGCCTTTCTTCTTGCCTTGCTTGTTTCACTGGACTGCTTTCTTTTGTTTCTGTAGTAGAGGCTCAATCGATGTAATATTGGTCATTAATTGTGTTATGGAATGTGCTACTCAAGGTCTATTTTAGGAATGTATTGTAGATCGTGTTTTAACTCATCATTTGAGCACATCTGGCATGATATTGATTGTACCAGAGACAGAACTGAACAAGGAAATGAGCCTACTTAGTAGACTCTCTGAAGCCTGAGGTGTAAACTGTACAGAATCAGTGGTGAACAGTATTTTGCCACTAGATACTTCTTATTTAAGGGCTGGATAGGATCAGTTTGTGATCAAATCACTAATCTCAAATTACTAATTATCAAAGAGGATTTCCATCACAATAGCAGTATATGGAATACAGAATAAAATTTCTGCCTTGTTAGTGCAGTGGATGATATCACAATTCCTTAAACTAGAGCAGGAACAAGGCTCATAAAAGTCTACCTCTTCCAATTCTAGGAGTATTTTGCCAATGCAAATAACATTTGTTTTGATGATTATTTTTATTAATACAGATCATTACAGTAGTTTCTCATTAACTCAGTAAGACAGTGTTTCTGGTAGGTAGGTACTCACCTTGCAAAGAACTGTGAGTACAAAACGGAGCTGAGTTGAAGAGACAATTTGCCAGTCTTCTCCCACATTCACAATGGGCACATGGAAGAGAAAGCCTGAAAACTGGCTTTCATTTTGGATTTACACTTTAAAGAAGAACTTTTAGAATATTCTTACCTGAGGGACAAGGGAAGTTGCATTAAGTTTTCTAAATTATCAGAATAATTACTTACAGTGAGAAAATAGTCAAATAAAATCATTATTACAGCCTCCATTCACACCATTTTTCTTGATTTGAAAGTGTGACTTCTAGTTTATTAGTTATCAGTGTTATGTACTTACCAGTTGTGAAGACAAGCAGAGGCACCTAGCAAATTAGGTTATACTTTCAACTTTGTTGCTGGATCTGAATCAGTAATATTATGATTCTTTAAAATATAGCATCATATTGAAGTATAGATTTTTTTTTTTTTAATGAGAAATTATTTTGGGGGATTTGCCTTTATCATCTTCTTATTGTAAAAGCAGATTCCCTTTAGAAAATAGTTCTTTCAGAAACCCTGTTGTTGTTGTTATCCTGGAATCTGGAGATCTTAACAAAAAACCAAAACAAACAAAAAAAAACCAAAACGACGAAACCTAACCTGTAACCAAGAGAGTTTAGGTCAAGGGGAAAAAAAGCAAAATGTATTGCCCTTATTTTGAACCTTTATACACATTTTGCAAATTATGAGTATATATGTAATGTCTGGTTATCTCTTTGCTTCTGTTCTCTATGTTACTTGTCCTGGATTGCTGTTCATTTATAAATAACTCACTGTGGGCCTCATTTCACATACTGAAATTTTGTCCATGATAGTTAAGGGTAAATATTTCTTCTCTATAAATATTATAAATCTATACAAGATGAAGCACTTGAACTCACTGTTTACAGTTTTCTAAGGTGTTTTGTTTTTTCACCATTTGGCCTTTCTACTTTGTCACGGTTAGACTCACACCAGCTGTTTTGATTCAGAGTGTTGAGACAGGTGTGCTCAGGAGGCAGCCTTATGTGCCTTTTGCTATTAATCTCAATTTGCCGAAAACAACAACCATCCGTGACTGATTTCAGAAGAGCCATGTTTACCTTTTCTTGGCTTGGGGACTGGAAGGGAATTTTAAAGGTGGGAGAAATAAAGATGTTTTATGATGTAAGAGTTAAACAAAAATAATAGTTGAATAATCCCAATGTACATAAATCTAGAAGAGATTGTTTTAAACGTTGCTTCTCTGACTTATGTGTTCTCTGCAGAGTATGCTTACACCAGTTCCAGTACATGGGAAAACGATACATAGCCAGGTACTGTGTGGAATTTAAATTTCACTGTCTTGTTCACTAAGAATAATAGTGTGTACAATATGCCTTGAATCTCTGTTACAAATAAATTGCATGAGTGGAAGAGTTATTGTGAAATGATACATAACAGTTTGAAGTAAGTAACTGGTTGCTATATTAACAAATCTGTATCCTGTCTGAAAGTCTGGTATCTGATGTGTGTGTTGTGTTTATTATAAATTACTTTAAAATCCACCCCTTAAATGCTATCTTTTACAGCATTTTTTTCCTTGAAATAGTGTCTTTGGGGAAGAAATTTTATGATTTAATTGTTTTGTTACTCACTTGGCCATAAAACCATGTCTGTTGAAATGTTTTAGAAATTTTATATATAGTGTTTTTACTGAAAGGTGAGTAGTGAACGTTCCAACACTGCTGTTTTTCAATTTGAAGTCCGAAGTACCGTTAGATAGCTGTCGGTTCCCATTGAAGGCTGTTCAGGAGAAAATCTGTGGGAGTCAGAAACATGTACTAAATTATTTGAATATCTTTGCATTAATGTGGTTTTTAATGCGAAGTAGTTTTTTAGTAGAGTAAAATATAGCAACTTGTTTAGGCCTTACACTGGGTTGACATGGTAATACTGTTATAATTAAACTTGTGGGGTTGAAATACTGGCCCTCTTGAACTCAGTGAAAAAGTTGTTGCTGACTTTGGGTGGTAAAGCATTCTAACTAAAATGTTAGCTCTTTTGTTTTTAATTTAGTTTTAATGGTGTGTGAATCTTTTTCTACAAACAACAAACTTGAGTATCTCCTTGGAGATTTTTCAGAAGAAAAGTCTTCTCTGTTCACATACCCTAAAAAAAATCAAAGGACAAAATAAATCTGGCTTTCTTAAGGTTTTGATTGTAACCTTTGTGTTTAAATGTAATTCAAACTCTGGATTTATAGGAGTCTGTAATTTTCAGGCTTTTTATAAAAATTCTTCAAACTAATTTGTTTGACTGGTTTGTAGAGAAGACTACCACACTTCCTTTTTGTTTACTGATCACCTAGTCTGTGTACTGCATGTTAACGCTAAAAACGTTAAGCTATAGAAGTCATCTGGTGTTCTGCAGAGATATTGAATTTTCCCAGTCAATGTAGCTTTCTAGTCTTCCACATTGTCATTACATTGAAGTGTCTCACAATCAATGCACGTACTCTTAAAATACACAAATGACAGAGAATGAAAGGGAACAGGGAATTCTGTAATTCAAGCACTGGTTTTCATTTTTCATCAGCTCTGGTGGTGGTACACAATAGGAAGTTAGCCTGTACTGATTGCTAACACAGATCACTTTTCTGTTTTCTTCACTTGATTGCTGCAAGTTTAACAAAGTATATGGCTCTTCTCCCTTCCTGCTTGGGTAAGATGTACATGATAATACCTCAGTTAATTCCTGCTCTCCTGTTGCATGTATGCTTTTTAATTTTACCACTGTGTGTCCTTCTAACTTTTTTCTAAAATTTTTACAATCAAAATAGAGGATTTCGTTTTGGGTTCTGAATATTTTCAGAATATTTATGTTTGCAAATATTTGTTTTCAAAAGCTCTGAAGTAAATTCAGCGCTTCAAGAACGACTGCTTGTGTGCTTTTGCTTTCATGCTTTGAGGTTTTAAGAAAGAGTTTGCTGTGATGCTTTTTTTAAGCTACCTATTTTTGTTTTATAAATAAAACAGTAAATAGGTTGCATTATAATTCTTTCTATAAAACTTCTTGTGCTTAACTAACACTTCCTGTCTTGCTGCAGTTTGACATGTCTAACTTTTGCTTCTATCCCATTTCACCCATCTTGCAGGAACCAGGAGGGGTTGGGATCCATAGTTCATGATCGAAAATCTCAGACATTGCCTGTTTCCCGTAACAGAACAGGAATGATGCATGCCAGATTGCAGCAGCTGAGCAGCCTGGATAACTCTCTCACTTTTAACCACAGTAAGTCTCATGACATGATAACATTCATCATCCTCAACCAGTACCACAACACCAGAGGCAGGTCCCAGAGCCACACCAGTGCATTTCAATGACTTTTATTGTTCTAGGTCAAACGAATAGCTGGAATCAGTCGATGGTCTGTTCCCTGCTTTATGATAGAACAATCAATGCTGGCTGATGCCACAACATGGAGCATGGTTAACTACAGCATATTTTAAAACTGTATTTTAATTTTTTTTAACTTTTGGGCTGCACATAGTTACAAAATTTACTTATATTTTCTATTTGCTTTATTAAGCTTCATTTTTTTTCCCCACTTGGTCTTATAAATGATTAGTCTAAAAGTAAAAATATGCACTCTGACCATATCTCCATGTTTTGACATCCCCTAAGGAGAAATAAGTTTTTAGAATTTCTGCGGAGATTGTGAAGCCCATGATTTGGTTTGTCTGGAAGTGAAAAAGCGTCCAATAATGAAGTGATTTTTCTGTTTTCAGTGTGAGAAAGATATCAAGTATTCTTGGAATTTCTGTAGACAATGGTAAGATTTAATCAGGTTGAAGTCAGCTTGTTAAGACTGCTGTACTGAAAACTAAATCTGCTTGTGGCCTATCTTTTTAAACATGCTGCTCTTAAATTGCAAAATATACTGTATGTAAAGTATTCTGAAGCACCGTTTTTCAATTTTCAGCTTCAAAAAACAATGAAAGTGGTTGACTAATCCAGTAAAATACAACACTGGTACTGAAAAGAATTGTGTGCAGTAAAGCAATTATTTGAGTTAATTGTATGTTCACTGTGTTCATCCTTTCATTTCCCAAAGCATATCTAACTGTCCCTTAAAATCTTTTAGCTCGTTATCTGTAATATAAAGCAACAGTTAGCCTAATTGCACAAGACTTACCACATAGTCTAGTGGAAAACTGAAAAAAAAAATCCCGCTAAACCTCCCTGTTTATATATGCATTCTCATGCCTGTTTAAATATAAGAAATGCAATTATTTGATTTTAAAAATGCCAGAAAGCTATATAGCTGTGCAAATTACTTTTTTTCCTTGTAATCGGTCTGCTACTGCTGTATTATAATAATTTCTAGATGGTTTTTGATACACAAAAGAAAGCTTTTACACTATGTTACTACACATTCAGTAAGATAAAATACCTTGTAGATAAAGACTGATTTAAAAAAAAAAAAAAAAATCTCCTGGAAATAAATAACACAGCTGTTTCTGGGCCTTGTGCAAAGAGATTTCATACTTCTAGAACTTGGCAAAGTTTACTGATTTTTAGGAAACAGTGAGCTGAAAGATTTTAATAAATGCATGCTTATGTAAAAAGAAACTTTCTGTTCTTTTCCATCTGAAGGATATTATGTAATATATTGCTGTAAAAGCTATGTCAAATGTGAAATTGATTTTTATATCTTTGGTCTTGTTGTGGTCTAACTTTTAGTTTTGTTGAGTTGTCAGTCTGCCTATATCATGTATCCAAAGTAGTTTTCAGAACTTGAATAAGTCTTGTAGGTATCCTGTATGGGATACATACAGGAAGGATGTATCTGGTGGAAATAGTTGCTTTACTTGTTTCTAAAATCATGATTCTTTGGCAAGATAGTTGTCTATAAATGTAAATTATAAACTTAATTGTTCCCTTTCTAATCTTTTAAGCAAGGAATAGAACTGAAGTAATGTTCTAAGTGATATTTCACATTTCTGAGGAATTTCAGTGTAGTTTTGTGCTTAAGTATGAAAGAAATTAGGCCCTTTGTTCAAATTTCTAAAGCATCTCAATACAAACTACAAGAATGTAGATTTATATGTGTATTGCTGGGGCAGGAGGAGAGGAGGACACTCAGTAGAATAGTGACAAGCAAACGTACTGAAATACAAGCGATATATCCTGATATGTAATAGCAGCATATGATCATTGTCAAGCTCGCAGTCATTAGAGATTATCTCATTTTCAGTGTTCTTAGATGGTTTTAAATCCAGTTACTCTACAGTAGTGTGAATGTATGGGTGCATGTTCATGTGCATGTCCAGGCAGATGTCCGTATTATATGTGGTAATTGTAGTTCCATAGTTTCTTTTTAAGTTACATATGAAAAATAGAATCCGGTATCTTAGTTATACATGAAGAATACAATACTAGCTTCTTTAAAATAGTAGCAAATTGAAACAAGTTTTTAGTATGTATATGGAAAAAACATTGCTAAATCAGTCTTTTAACTCAACCAAATTGAATGTTCCTTTAAGTTTACATCCTGCCCAAAACTTCTGTCTCTAGTAACAATGTGGAGTAATCAATCAATGACCTATTTATTTGTTTTTTCTAAATTATTTATGTGAAGATCAAAATTTGAACTGTTTGGAATCCTGACCACTGACTACAATTTCTACTTAGTATTTATAATAAACCTTGCACCTTTTTTCTTATCTGGAAGAGCGAACAAATTATTTCTTTAAAGAGTATTTCCCTTGTCCTCAATGCAGTTCTCAGAATAGTTGCTGTCTCCTGGTATCTTCAACAGTACTGAAACCACAGGCTAACTTAAGGATTTCTGGTCATCCAAAAGTGATTGCTAAGAAAAAGGATTTTTCTTTGAATTTCTTTAAGGAAAAGAACACTTTTATTAAAAGAAAAATATTCGGCAAATAGCTGTTGTGTTAAAACTTGCTTCCAAATGCCTGTTGTTCCTTTCCGTCATTACAGAAGTGAAGGTTGTAGTTGGATTGAAACCACAAAGAAAATACATGGGAGGAGGAAGAGGTGGAGGCAGAGAAAATGCAAAAGATGATAGGAAAGAGGTGTATACTTCCTAACAGAAAGAATGTATAAATCCAAAGAAACTGGTGGTTATGGGTATGCATGCATAGTTCAGCCAGGGAAGCAAGAAGGTCCAGAAAGAAGTGGCCAGGTGTCATTATAAAAGAGAATATGTCATTTCTTCTGTTCTTTTCTTGGTCTCAACAAGTTTGTCATGCTTGTCGTTGATTTAGTGATGCTAAGTTGACTGTAAATTTAACATATAAACATAATCCAGACCAAATTTTTATAAAGCAACCAGGGCACATTTGTCAATCTGGTTCTTAAAGATCCATGTTAAACATGGATCATAACATAAACATAAACAACATATTATAACCAGTGCTGAAGCAGGATATGTTTTCAAAATTATTTAAATACAGTATGGAGCTAGAAGCAACAAAATATTTTGATTAAATATGGAGTTATTGCATTGTATTGCTACAGAGCAGAATTAATTACTTGGGTCTTCAGCTGCATATAAATACATGATTGTATTCTTTCAACTCTTAGTGTTTTGTATTTTTATAATGGTTGACTTATAATTGACTTTGAGATCATTATAACATCGCTAAATTACCAATGCATATTTTCAGCTGTAACTCCATCCTACTGCAGTACTTATTTTAAGAATATATATGTGTATATATATATAACTGTGTACATTTTTTTGTATATATACACGTGTGTATACATACATACACATATATATGAAACATCAGACATTTATTGTTTTAACTGCTGTTTAATGCTTCTATTGTTGACATTTGTACTTAATATATTTTATGATCTTGTGCAAATTATGTTAGGATAATTATATGCACATATTTGAAAAATATATAAATGCATACGAATTATTTTTCTGTATTGAATACTAACTTCTGTCAGGCTTTTTATTTGTTAATCTTTTCCTAGTTCAGCAAGTCTTTTGGAAATAAGAAACATTTAAATGAGTATATCCAGCACTTACACTTCATTTGGAATTTCTGTAGGCTATGGCCATTCAGATGCAGATGTTCTTCACCAGTCTTTACTTGAAGCAAATATTGCCACTGAAGTTTGCCTTACAATTCTGGATACTCTATCATTATTCACAATGGCTTTTAAGGTTTGTTCTTGGCTTGGTGTTAACATCTCCCATAATTATCTTTCAGAAAAAATATTTTTAAAAATATCTTTAAAATTATATTTATATTTTATAGTCTAGTAATATAGCATTGTATTTCTAGCATTGTATTTCATTATTGTGTCATGTAAAAGCTGATAACCTCTCGCAGCAAAATGCTTTGGCTTCAGTTACACACTGCACACGGACTCCTTACTGATCAGCAGTAATCTGTGGGAAAAGCTCCTTCCTCATCCTAACTTCCTAAAAATTCTTCTAGAAACTTTAATGTCTACCTAGTGTTAATGGTAAACCTGTCTTTTAACGGCCTTGTGGGGTGAAAGGTCTATTGTATGGCAAAAACATAATTCATAATTGCACACTATCAGACTTCTGTATTGAACTTGGCTTCTTCTTATGTGAAGTCGCTCATGTAAGTCGCTCATATAATTAACAGTAATTTGTATGTGTTCCTTTTCTGTAACTTTATTTCAATTTGTCCACTAGTAAGACTTCTTTTTAGTTGTATCAGTTACTGTAGCTCTTCTGTGTAATCTTTTTATAGCACGCCCACTTGCATACCCCTGCTGTCTGTTTTTTTGAGCTTTTCCAAACATTAAAGGTGAAGCTAGGAGAGATGACAGGTCTAGCTTGTTTCTCCCCTAATTAGAGCAGTGCATCCAGATCCTTGCTTGAAGATTCAAATTTAGTGTCTTATCTTTAATCTAGTTATGAAAACATGAACTTATTTATAATGAGATTCCTTTTATTAATAATTTAATTAGATAGAGTTTAGAACCAGTTCTGTCCACAGACTTAATGACAGAATTGAAAATGAGGATACCTAGTTTTAAAGATTTAAAGAAGAATGAACACTAATCTTTTAGTTATCGGCTGCCCATCGTGCTTGGAATGACAGTCCTTCAAGCTTATCTGTGTGTAGTATGTTGAAAAAGTAGGTAAGAGTATACCACAATAGTCTACAAGATCCAAACAAAACAGGTAGGAGAATCAAGAGCTTCTATTCAATCAACTGCACTAAAATACATAAAATCATAGAATCATAGGATGGTTTGGGTTGGAAGGGACCTTGAAAGATCATCTATTACAGCCCCCCTGCCATGGGCAGGGACATCTTTCACTAGATCAGGTTGCTCAAAGCCCCGTCCAACCTGACCTTGAACACTTCCGATGATGGGGCATCCACAACTTCCCTGGGCAACCTGTTCCAGTATCTCACCACCCTCACTGTAAAAAAAATTCTTCCTTATGTCTAATCTGAACCTACCCTCTTCCAGTTTAAAACTGTTGCCCCTTGTCCTGTCACTACAGGCCCCGGTAAAAAGTCTCTTTCCATCTTTTGTGTAAACCCCCTTTATATATTGAAAGGCCACAATGAGGTCTCCCCAGAGCCTTCTCTTCTTCAGGCTGAACAACCCCAACTATCTCAGCCTTTCTTCATAGAAGTGTGCAAGCCCTCTGGCCATTTTTGTAGTTCTCCTATGGACCCGCTCCAACATGTCCGTGTCCTTCATGTGCTGGGGGCCACAGAGCTGGACGCAGTACTCCAGGTGGGGTATCATGAGAGCAGAGGAGGAGAATCACCTCCCTTGACCTGCTGGCCATGCTTCTTGTTATGCAGTCCAGGATAGAATTAGCTTTCTGGGCTGCAAGCACACGTTGCTTGCTTATGTCCAATTTTTCATCTGCCAGTATCCCCAAGTCCTTCTCCACAGGGCTGCTCTCAATCCATTCATCCCCCAGTCTATATTGATGCTGGGGATTGCCCCAACCCAGGTGCAGGACCTTGCACTTGGCCTTGTTGAACTTCATGAGGTCCACACAGGCCCACTGTCAAGGTTCCTCTTGATGGCATGCTACAGGGAAGCCTCTAGCAAATCAACTGCACCACTCAGCTTGGTGTTGTCTGCAAACTTGCTGAGGGTGCACTCTATCCCACTGTCTATGTCACTGATGGAAATATTAAATAGTACTGGTCCCAGTATGGATCCTTGAGAGACACCACTTGTTTACTGGTTTCCACTTGGACATTAAGTCATTGAGTGTAATTCTTTGGATGCAGCCATCTGGCCAATTCCTTATCCTTCTAACAGTCCATCCGTCAATACCGTATGTTTCTAATTTAGTGGCAAGAACGTTGTGGGGACCCATATCAAAGGCCTTACAGAAGTCCAGATAGATGACATCCATAGCTCTCCCCTTGTCTGCTGATGCAGTCACTCCATCATAGAAGGCCATTGGATTAGTTATACCAATCTGCTTCTTTTGGGAATAATTAGCATATTATATAGAAGGCCAGACAACTTTTTTCCTCAAGATCATCTTTCACTAGTGGGGATCCAGATCTCTGTTATCTATGACAGCAGGGAAATCACAAGTTATGTCTGCTTCTTGGTAGAATTTTAACGGATCCTGTGTGAATTCCTACTACTCTAGGTGGTTTTAGTGAACTACTGACATCTGAAAAAAGGATATTATATCAATTTCCTCATAAGGATAGGGGTTTGTAAGACAATGTTTCATTATTTTGCTATAAACCTGGAAGTAGTAAGCCTTACCGTCTTTCAGAACTTGCAGTTAGGTGTTTAGGTTTGGGTCATCTACAGAGATCTGTATACTGTTCCAAGAGATAAAACTTTTTCCTATAACCAAACAGGCTGACTGGCTTATATCCAACCATTTATGTCTAGGTTCCTCTAAAATGGCCTGCCTGTGGCTTCACTGCATAGTATTTGGAGATCTTTGGTCTCCTGCAAGCATTTGTATCTATTCATCCACAAAGCTTGAAACCACACTGAGTTCTTCTGGTCTGCAAGTCACGTTATCAGAATGGCTTTTAATGGAGGACTGCCTCCTTTTTTTTTTTTTTTTTTTTAATATTGAGGAACACCTGAAATGCCTAGGGCGTAGCCTAGAAATTCTTTAGCCTGAAGAATTTCTTCTGCATCTCCATGAATAGAAAAGGAGACATCTGCAGTTAGACATCTCTTCCATGTTTGCAAGAGCTTAAGGCATACCACAAGAGCCCAGGTTTATACTGGGCCTCAAGAATCTTTATAAAACAATTGTTAAACTAGATTCTTTGAATTAATATTACCTTAAAACTTACTTGAGATAGTAATGGAGATGCCTTGCAGCATACCATTTGGATGCCTGTAAATAGGAATGGCAAGGAAGAGTGGAGTTTGCAGAGGAGAGTTGCAGAAGGCGCAAGACCTAGTAGAATCATGTTGGAGGGCCAGTGGAGTCAGAGGGAGCAATACTTAACATGGTCCTCTCAGTTCTGGACTCCCTGGACTGTATTGAGCAGTCCCTGAATTGATTAAGCTATTTTGGTGTTTTGTAAGAAGAGAGACCTTGTTTTGTCCTAGAGTCCCATAGGAACCTAGTGCATATGCTCAGTGGACAAAGGGAGAAAACAGGTCCCCAGAGCAAAACAGAAGCAGTATGAACTGTTAAAAGTAGATGCACAGCCAGCAACTGTGCTAGAGAAATTGGAGGAGACCAGATTTAAAAAAAAAAAATGTTTGGATGGAAGGCAGCTGTATCTGGTGATACAGAAATCAAGAGTAACCCTGTTGCATGCATCAGAATGGGCTTTGGAATATTGATGCAGGTAAAACTCTGAAAAGTAACTAACATCTTCATCCTTAAGAGCCCTTTCAGTTTCAGTTCTAGGACAGTAATGAAAGATGGTGAGTGGGTGGGGGTTTGGTTTGGGGACAGGTTTTTTTTTTTTGAGAGCATTGTAGTAGGAGGTACTGTTATGAGAAAATTCCACTGTCTGAGCTGCTAAAGCCAGTGTAACCAAAGTGTGTTAATACTTCGAGTATGCCTCTCAAAGAACTGTTAATAGTGATTGATTTGATTAGCAGCTCTTAAAAACAATTGTGTTCTGTAAGTCTATTCAGAAGCCAACACTTTCTTTATAAGCAAGCTTAATGAAGTGTTAGAAATATCTACTTAAAATTCAGATATGTTTGTATTATTAAACATCTTGGTAATACTATGCAGATTGTATTTTTTTTTAATTTCCTATTTTTGGATGATCTGTGTATGTTCTTAGAATAGTATAAATGTATCACTGCACAAAACTAAATTCTCACTATCAATTTAAAGAATCAACTACTGACTGATCACGGGCATAATCCACTGATGAAGAAGGTATTTGATGTATACCTCTGCTTCCTTCAAAAGAATCAGTCTGAAACAGCATTGAAAAATGTCTTCATTGCTTTAAGGGCACTTATTTTTAAGGTAAGAAGTTTAAAAATAATTAATCTTTGAGTACTTATCCAGTTCTTTAGTTAACAATATACTATGTAAAAATTTAAGAACTAAAATCCCAAATTAAAATTGGTGAATAAGGACTGATTTTATCCCAACAGTGTGGAATACTTGTCCTTTGAATTGCTGTAAATATCGTTTTGTATCATGAACTACTATAACTGTCTATTTTTTCCACAGTTTGGGAATATTAATATGTTTATATTTTTCTTGACATGCTTATTTATCAAGAACTGAAGCTAGTTTTAATGAATAACTTCTTTCTTTTCTACTTTTTCCTCAGTTTCCTTCTACATTTTATGAAGGTAGAGCTGATATGTGTTCTGCACTGTGCTATGAAATTCTGAAGTATTGTAATTCCAAACTGAGTTCCATTCGTACTGAAGCTTCACAGTTACTGTACTTCTTAATGAGAAATAATTTTGATTACACAGGGAAGAAGTCTTTTGTTAGGACACATCTGCAAGTTAGTATACTCTCTTTATTTTTCTTTTTTTAAATGTTGTATTTGTAGATGCACAGTTGCATACCAATGTGCAAAGCCCTGTCAGATAAAGACATAAAAGAAATTATTTTGGCTTCAAGCAAGGCTGGTACTATTCTAAGAGTAAGAAGATGGCAATAAAAGTATGTTCAGTACAAGGGAATACTTAGAAACAATTGGATGGCCCTGTGTTTTGTAGGAAATAGTTTTTATTTGTCAGTAGTGAATGTTCTGTTTTGTAGATGTTATTTTGGTTGTTAAATGGCATACCCTGTTGCATCTGGAGAAGAAAAGAATGCAGCAACAACCACGTAAAAGTCTAAAATAAAACAAATACATAGAAAATTGTGTGTTCTGACAAAGCTGGGAACAGTAGTTTATTACTTTTATGACCTCTGGCTAGTTCACCTAGCAGTCAGTCTTTAGAGCAGAAGATGCATGTGCATTAAATTTACACAAGCCTGGTTTTTCTTGCCTGTTATTGTACAAGTAACTTTGGGGGGGGGGCGGGAATCAGATATAATTTTACTTAAGAGAATAATCTTTCAATTTAAAAGAACAAAATTTCCTTTGTCATTGCTTCATAGGTACATCTCAAGGGTATTTCGTGAAATATGTACTAACAAGACATTTGTTTCTGTCAAGGTTATTATTTCAGTAAGCCAGTTAATTGCTGATGTTGTTGGAATTGGAGGAACTAGATTTCAGCAGTCTCTTTCCATCATCAATAATTGTGCCAATAATGACAGAATTATAAAGGTCTGTTTTTATTCTTCTTTCCATACTGTAGAAGGATGCTTGAAAACTCTTTCATAGCATCTTTTGCAATTATGTTTCAACTTTTTATTATGCAAAGAATAGAAAAAGATAGTAGTTAACCTAACTTTTCCATGTTTTAGCACACTACATTCCCTTCCGATGTTAAGGATTTAACAAAACGGATTCGTACAGTACTGATGGCTACAGCTCAGATGAAGGAGCATGAGAATGATCCGGAAATGCTTGTAGACCTCCAGTACAGCTTGGCAAAGTCTTATGCTAGTACACCTGAACTAAGGAAGACATGGTTAGACAGCATGGCAAGGATCCATGTTAAAAATGGAGATCTTTCAGAGGTAAGAGAAAAAAATCAAACTAGTTTTGGCTTCATAATAAGCTTAAGCTTATCTTTCTTGTAATGGAATGTACTATATGTAGTTGTTAGTGTGTAATATAATAAGCATTTTTAATAAATTTTGAATTGTTAGTAGATTAGTTTCAATGGCTGATAAGTTTTTGTCCTACCCAAGTACATCTATAAGTCATTTCTGATTACTAATGTAAGGTATATGTTTAACTACTCTAGCTGATACGCTACTAAGCCAGGAATGCTCAATGCAAACTATGGAAGACACAGACCTTCTACTTAAAAATATCTTTGTTATCAGTTGCTAAAACACTTAAAGCCACTCCCTGAATTCATCTCCAGTTGCCTTTACAGAATTAGCTTGATTCTGTTCCAGATTGCTTATTAAAAAACTTCTAATGTTCTTAAAATTGGCAAATCGCAATTTTTTTGTTTGAAAAAAGAAAACCATCTGATTTCACTGTGCTGTTAAAATACTTAATTCTAGTAAAAAGGAGAGTTGGGAGTGGGGATTTTGACATGTCTTGATGTAAGTATTTTATCAGCATACAGAAAGAATTGTGTCTCTTTCTGGAAGTTTGTTTCATCTGAAGGTAAATCATGTTGCATGACATCATTGAATTTCATAAACGTGTCTGTTAAACTTAGCATCATGTAAGCAAGTAAATATCTCCAAGAAATAGTCGCTGCTATCTTACTTACTCATGTCTTAGTATTAGAATTCTTCTCTTCTATACGGTAGCAACACAGAAGGCATGTACAATACCCTGTGATTAGCTTGTATTTTGAAGGAGACAACTTCAGCTCTCTCAGAAGACAAGCTCTTTTGGTCCTTTTCAGGTCTGTTTTTAATTTTTTGATTAAAAACTTAGAATCTTTGGCTGTTATGACTAGATGAGGACCTCTGCAGATCACCAAGCCCAACCCCATACAAAGTATGAGTTAGAGAGAATTTCTGACCTATACTTACCTTTTTCCTTCATCTCCAGTGTCTGAGATTCTGCAGCCTCCATATGTAAACTGTTCAATTGAGAATTACAGTTAGACTAACACTTTGCTGTAAGCCTAAACCTTTTTAGTAAAAGAAGAATCTTGAATCTTTTTTTTGCCCTTTCTGTGGAGAAAAGTCATCAGTGTCAACTTCAGAAAACATCTCAAATATTTGAAGACTACTCTGTCCCTCTTCTTTTTCTTCTGTTTTCCAGACTACACCAACCAAATTCCTTCAAATTCCGTTCATAGGTCAGATCTCTTCTCTTTTTCTTTTGTTGCTTTCAAATGGTCTGTCACCATTTTTTTTTTTTTTTTTACATTTTTTCTTGGTCTGGAGCCAAAAGGCGGACAAAATGGGTTAGCAGAAGAACCATCAAATGTTGAGTAGAATAATTAATAGCTCATTGTTTCACATAACACTTAAAATACATCCCAAAAAGAGATTTGCTTGTTTTTATTATAGCATGGCGTTCCTACCTTGTAATTTGCGATCCGTGGTCACTCTCAGATTGTGTATTACTGGCCATGCTACTCAGTGCTCTGGAAAAGAAGGAGTGAGTGCTCTTGCACAGTTATTGTTTTGCATAAATGAGGTGGAGAATTCTTACACCAGTCATGGGACATCTCCTGCAAAGCAGCAAAAACGAAAACTAAAGAAATTTTCTCAGTCTAGAGCTCTTCTTACATACCTTGTTTTCAGTAGTTCCATTATAAATGTAACTTATAAGATTGTTACTATTTCTGTTTTAGGCGGCAATGTGCTATGTCCATGTAGCAGCACTGGTTGCAGAATATCTCACACGAAAAGGTATGATTTTGAAATCTTACTTTAATGTTTGTATTTTTCATTATAGTTTAAGAAAAGCAATAGTTTCCCTGAGGAGGTTGTAGGCATTTCTGTGTTCACCAAGGAGAAAATTCTGACCTAACCAGGTAGCATACTCACATATTTAAGAGTATGCTTGCATATCTAAGGGGCAGCATTTCAGATGAAGGTGAAATAAAATTTTTAGGAAAGTAAAAAATTTTAATTTTACGCCAGAGTTGCTAATAGCTGAAGTCAGACCCTTTCTAAAGCAAACTTATCAGAGAATATTCTTGTTCACAAGTAGTCTTTTACTGCATATAGGAAAACTTGGCATTGCCAGAGAAGTCAAAATAAATTCATACAAATTTTCAGATGCTGAGTCAGTTAATAATAGTGCTCAGGATGCTTCACCTGTCTTGGTGTTCTGTGCTAGCAGCTGTCTGTAAAAGCGGGTTTCTATGATCCTTGAGATAGGGCAGAAAACTCTCTTTCATCTATAGCATCAGAAGACTTCTCAGTCAGGGATTTGAGAAAATAAAAGATTATATGGCTTTTTGTTAAGAAAAATAGATCTCTAGAAGAAAATTTCAGAAATCTGTTAAGACTGATTATGATGTTGAACTAGTGTTTTGTTTCTGTAGGCAGAGAAATTCATGTTCACAGCTTTTTAGCTTTGCCTTTGCATGACAGTTCAAAATGAAGCAAAGTCATGGGTCTACAAGATGCCTTTTTTCTATTCCTTCTGTGCCTCTTGCCAGATACCTTTGTAGTGTATAGGCTATCCCCGCTAACCCAATGATTTCAGAAGCTTCTCTGAGACCAAATCTGAAACTAAGTTGCTTGTCAAAGTTACTATGTCCTCTTGGAAGCCTGATAACAACTAACTGATAACTAGTGATAATCTGTATTAATTTGTGATTTCTTTGGGTGATCTGCTGTTTTTGTCTACTGTCATATAAAAGTTATTTCCTCTCAGTAATATAGAGGGTCGAACTTCTACCTGTGGTATTTCCAGGAGCAAACCAAAACCATGCATTTGAGGCAATCATTCTGTAAAACCTCTGGTGGTCAGGCTCCTGCCTGAGCAGAAAGAATTTTTGTAGGAATGAGCTGTGCAATAAGTATGTGAAAGTCCCTGTGCTTCTGTAGCGTTTACTGATTGCTCTTCAGGCTTTAATTAATACAGTTTTTGGCCAAAAATCTCTATTTCGTAATTCAGCAATCTGATATAATAAAAAAGAGCTAAACAGAATGGGTAAAAGAGGTAGGTTTCATGTTAGAACATTCTAAAACCCATTTTTGCTAAATACTTATTTCAGTAAAGGAAGTTAGATTGCTGGGGTTTTTTTCTTGCCTGTAGACTGACTTTCTGTATCTACAGCTGAATAATCTGGTTTGCCATCCTTTGATCATTTTGTATGGTTGATGTCAGTCCATTCATATTGTTCAGACTGGGGAAGCCAATATGCCAGGGCCTGTTCGTGTACACAGTTCCAGCATGACTTCACACCAGTTTAATTAAATACTGTAAAAGTTACCTTGATTACCTTAGACTTAGGGTGGGGTAGATTAGTCACAGGTTTAAGATAAAATAGGAAGATTCAGACACTACCTATTTTGGTAGGTAAGAGTCCGGATATTAACATTTGTGGGTTTTTAAAACCTATTTATACTTACACAGTAATGTGAGGTCTAGTATTTTAATCATGCAGTGGGAGGCTGGATTTTTTTTTTTTTTACTAATTTGGTGTTAAGTATATTTAAATATGGCTTCTGCTTTATCCAGCATCACAAAATGGCCTAACATTATCCTGATGGAGAAAAGTAAATTTGTCTATTTTTCTTTTTCAATGGCAGGGATGTTCAGGCAAGGTTGTACTGCTTTCAGAGTAATCACACCCAATATAGATGAAGAGGCTTCAATGATGGAGGATGTTGGAATGCAAGACGTTCACTTCAATGAAGTAAGTAAACATAAGAGTGTTAGAATTGATGCACATTGAAGTGCTGTTTGTTTTTCCAAGTTTTGTGTTTCAATCCAGAGGCTGACTAATATGATGGACATTATAATTGTTTTCTTAGCTGCTCTTCTTATCCTAAAACTAAAATAAAAATTTCTACGAGCTGTCGCAGCTTTAGAGAATTTAGTATATACATATATTTTAAATAAAGCACTAGCACATCAACTCAACACCACTATTGGAATAAAAGTAAGCAAAAGGGATTTTTAAGCTAGTTGACGGGATGAACACTGATGTGGCTTATTTATTAGCGTTAAAAAGATCTGTTTTTTTTTTTTAAAACTGACTTTGATTTAGATTGTTACTGCACCAGCAATCATGAAAATGTATTCACTGGATTTTGCTGTTTTATAGTTTCCCTAAGCAAATATGCTGTAACAATGAAAGTGGTTTTACTGACACCAGACTTGCGTCAATTTTTTTTTTCCTGGCTTAAGTTTCACTCCTTGTGTCTTCACTGATCCATCTGTGCTGGCTCTACAGTAAATTTTACTATTAAGAAGCCTATATGAAAAGATTATGAATAAACTTGCTCATGAAGAGCTACGTCTACACTATGTATTTGCCAGTATAGGTGGGGGAGGGAGGGACAGACCACTACTTGCAGTAGCTGTGTTGGAAAAATCCCTGGTGTGTAAGCATAACTGTACAACAAAAAATATTTTTCTTTTGTGTTTTAGTTTGTATATGGTGAAGGTGTATGACAAAAGTATTTAACTGTGCGAATTGTGGCTATACTAACAGATTTAGAAGGAACAGATGAAAGGCTTAGTGGTTTAAGCCTGGGTTTGGGCCTAGGGTACCTGTGTTTCACTCCTAAGCTCTGGTACTGCTTTGCCCTATAGTTTTAGGACAAAAATGGTTGACTTGCCTTTTTCTGGGAAGGTAGGAGTTGGAATTACTTGAAATGAGAAATACAGTGCTTTTTCTTTCCAAAGACACCCAATAGGAGATTGCTTTTCTTGAATTTATGTGCCGTATTCTTTAAATCACTGATTCTTCTGATCCAGCATGGAATTTAGCATGTTACTCAATGCAAAATGTAAGCTGCTCTAAGTGAGCCAAGAGTTGGGTTTCTAGTGACTACTGCTGATGGAAACTTTTGTTAGAAATTCTTGTCAGTGTCTACCTGACAAACCATTTGTCAGAGCTAAATTCTTTTGTATTTTTTAAATTGGAATGTCTTTATTCTTTTTCTCATTAGTCAGTCCCTGCAAAAAGAATATACTGCTTTTTCTGGGTCATTGAACCCTACGCAAATTTATTTCCATCTCTCAGTATTTCCGTGGAACAGAAGTAAGCCAAGAGTGAAATTATAAGCCTGTGGAGCTTGCAAAAGGATCAAACCTTGCCAAATTTCATTTTTCAACCCGTTTTAAACTTAACCATTGAGTACTCTAACTGACTAAATATTGAAAAAAGTTACTATTTTTCAGATAACTTCTTATAGTTCACCCCAGGAAGAGTAATAGTAGGGAAGAACTGTTTGGTATTTAGTAGACTAAAAATCATGGATAAATTAAGATGACTAGTATTTTACAGAGGTACTTCAAAACAGGTAGTCTAGTTCCTTCATGAATAGGAACATATTAATATATGGAGTGTTTCCTCAGTATGTTCTTATGTAAGCAAAACTGTATTAGTCTAAGAAAAAATCATATGACAGATCAATTGGATACAGAAATCAGAAAGCAGAAATGTATTTTTCAAGCCGTACTTTACTGCTACTGCTGAGCAAAATGATGCTCTGATGGGAATTCTTCCTGTACGTGGTAACAAGAGTCATGTGGAATTTCTTTCTTAAAACTTGGGATTTCCTTGGATGCTAGTTACTTTAGAGTTAAATCTCCAAAAGAGTAATTACAAGTATATGGGGGGTCAGGAGGGATCCCTCCATGTTTCTAAAAGGGGCAAAATGTCTTTTATATTCTCCAGTTTATATAAAGTCTTCCTAATTAAGTGAAATTTGTCTTAAGACTTTAAGTAATTTCTCATTTAAAAAATTGAAATTTTTAAAATTCTCAATTTAATTCTTATTTTAAAAGAATTCTCTCTCAGGTCAGGGTTACCCTGACTTATTTCCTAAACCTAGCCAGTTGAAAAAACAAAATTTTGTTTTGTTTTGTTTTTTAACAAAGTTACTGTGCGCGTTTCATTAAAACAGTTGTTTACCCAGACAGCCTATTCAGCAGCACAAGTCAAATTCTCCTCGCAGAACTAAAAATCTTCTGGGCATCAGAAATAGGAAGGTAAAAGCCTGGAACCTGATATCCTTTCCATGCTAGACTTTGCTGTAAGCAGTCCATCTGTGAGGTATCTGAGCTATGGCTAACAGGTGACAGGTGGCAGCTGCCAGATTCCATGCAGATTAAATTTCATTGAGATTTGTTGTTTTTTTCCAAAATAAACTCTGCCAGAATACGGCTTGACCACAGATTAAGTTAATCTCTACCTTCCTATTTGTTTTTTCTGGTCTCTTGTTAGCTAAGATTTTCCATGAGAGGAATTATTCTAAAACTATTCTAACTTCCAGATTGGTAAATGAAAGAGCTTCACAGCTCAGATGGTATTATAGCTCTTGTTAAGTGATCAACATGCAGTGTAATTCAATATATTAAAGCACTTTATGAAAAACAGAACTAGGTACTTACGCAAACATACAAGACACTTTAAGTATGGTGGTGAAGGCTAGTATTCTTCAGGGATACTCAGGCTGATACTGTTAAAACATCTTAATTAGCAAGCTAGGTCATGGGATACAGTCAGTGCATCATCAAGTTTGTGGATGAAACTAAATGGAGGGGGAGTGACTGATATACCAGGGGGGCAGGGCTGCCATTTAGGGGGACCTCAAACTGAAGGAACACAGAAGCCTCTCAAAGTTCTACAAAAACAAGCGCAAAGCCTCGCATCTGCGAAAAAATCACCCAGTGTCTCAGTGCGGGCTGGGGACGGACTGGCTGGGCAGTAGCTCTGCAGAAAGACCTGGGAGTTCTAGTGGAGAAGAGGTTGAACGGGAACAGCAGTGTAGCCTTGTGGCAACAAAGGTCAACTGCATGCTGGGTTGTATTAGAAAGAGCCTAAAGTCAAGAAGTGGAGGGAAGTGGGTTTTCCCCCTTCTACTTGGTATTTGTAGTGCCCCATCTGTAATCTTGTGGCCAGCACTGCTCCCCCCAAAGTCAAGAGAGATATCAACAAACTGGAAAAAGTCCAGCTCCTAAGGTGGTTAGTGGAAGAATCAGGTGGAAGAATAAGAGGTGTGCCATAAAAGAGTAGGAGGCTGTTCTCACAGGTTACAAGGGAAACTCTGTTTGGATATATGGAAAAAAACTTCTTCCTATGAGGATGGATAAGCACTGAGACAGGTGGCCCAGAAATGTTGTGTTCTTTTCCTCCTCCTAACAGCTCTCCCACATGAAGCTTTTGCTCTTTATATTTTTTCCTGTGTGCAAACAAAATTTTACAGCTTTGCTGCATTTGGATGCCCTCTGGTGTCTGAATTAAGACTCCTGTCATAAAACAGTGTTTGTGGACAGCTCTTATGGTCCAGCAGTGCTCTTTCAGTTCTCACCACCTCGTTGCTGAGGATGGAGATATCGGGAGTCTATACAACCCCATAACAATTGGGGAAAGGAGATGTTTTAGGGACCGTTGCAGCACATGGATAAGAGTAGCATTTTTCAGTCTTTTTTTGCTCTCAGTGTTAAAGTTGGCTTTTCTTAGTGATGTCTTTATGCTGTCTTAGTCTCTACCAAAGGGAGGAGGGGAATAAAGTAGTATTGGATCCCTTCTAAGGATAAAAGGAGTTATTTCCAGCTTCTGGCTTCACCACTACAATGTAAGAGTGGTACCAGAAGGTCTCAAGAAGTAGAAATGTCACATCTTCTGACACCTCTCAGTCTCAGGCTTGGATTCTCGTGGAGGTTCTTGGAGGTCCAGACATGTTTGAAGAGGACTGAGATCTGTTAGGGTATGTGGATGCGAATAGGCTTCTTCACCGTGGTTCTGTCACACTCAAGCCGGGACCAAGTATATGACAGCTTTGTCACAGGAGCTGTAAGGTGTTCCATAAAATCTGTAAAATTGTTTGTTGTAACTGAGTTAATGGAGTTAGCCAGATAATTTTAAATTTATGAAAACTAGAGCAGAGTAATAATGTTATCTTAGTTTTGTAATGCTTATTGAAGTAGAAGAAATTAAGTGCATGGAAAATAATGAATTATGACCAGCTGAAGGAAGGGACTTTATAATTATGATGCAAGTGCTCTAATGCAAAATGTATGCTTCCGTTCTAACATACAGGTAAGCATAGTTCTTATTCAACCTTAAATAACTATCTTTTTGGTACAGGGATATTAGGACCAAATCCAACAAAGCCGAGGTGTTTTCTTGCTTGTGACTCTGTTTTGATCCTTCAGGATTTCTCAGCTTCTCTAACTGTTGTCACAGTTATGAAAACTGTGTTTTCATTCTGGGCCAAGTATACCAAATACTGCTGTTGTACCTTGATAATTATTTCTGAGTACAGATTTTGGTATTGTATCTTTTTGTTTTATTGTTGATGTAACTTGTTTGATAGTTTCCTTCAAAATCATTACAGTCAAGTGTTTGTATAGCTGCCTTTTTAAAATAATATTCGTTGTGCAAAACCAAAAAACCCCAAGGAACAACATTTTGAAAAAACATGTTACAAGGTAAGACAAGTTTGGGTTCTCATACAGGTGTCATTTGTAGACTTAAGAGGTCTGGAGTATCTAAAAGAAAAATGCTGTTCCTGGTAAATACAAAGAGTGCATGTGTACACTCAGACCATTCTGTTTTGGTTTCTTTCCTTTTAGCAATTTTTTGATTGCCACAATAATTTAAATTACTATGTTGTAGATAACTTTGTTTTGAGGCAGGATCTCCCTTTTCATTGGGAAGAACTTTGGTATAATTATTTGCCGTGCTTTTAATGAGTACTGAATTGTTTTACTTTTTCAAATGTGTATCCAAATCTAGGATGTGCTGATGGAATTGTTGGAGCAGTGTGCTGATGGACTCTGGAAGGCCGAACGCTATGAACTCATTGCTGACATATATAAACTTATAATTCCCATTTATGAAAAACGGAGAGATTTTGAGGTACTAAATTCATCATAAATAAATTTGAAGAAGAAAAAAAAATCCTGATTTTTCTAGTCTAACTGCATGACACATTGCACTTCACAGAACAAGAGTATTACAATTGCAACTGAAATAGCAATGTACTGAAATCTTTGTCTTAATTTTAAATAATTAAAAATGTTTTTCTTTAAATACAAATAATTAAAAATTAATCTTGCATATTGTCATTCTGATACAAGTGCTACACCTATTACTACTGTTCAATGAAACAATGTTTTTATTTATTAACTACAAGGACATCATTCATTGTTGTTTTAAGATAGTAAAGTTCTATGTTATTCTTTTACCTCATGATTGTTTTCTTTTATTTTTAGAGGCTTGCTCATTTATATGACACTCTTCATCGAGCATACAGTAAAGTAACAGAAGTTATGCATACAGGCAAGAGACTGCTGGGAACTTATTTCAGGGTAGCGTTCTTTGGACAGGTGATTATTATTAATTTTCATTTGTCTGCTCTATGCAGTAAGAAAAACCTGATTTTATTTTACAAGGTATACTGTTTCATCATCTATATACCATGACATAAAAAGCACAAGAAATATGGTCTGTAAGAAATAAACACCATCAATAATTTAGTTGAAAACATTTATCAATTCCGATACAGTTCTTCCTTATTTTCCTCAGTAAATTTTTTGCTTTTTTTTCTTTTTCTTCTTTTATTTACTACCTTAAGGCAGCGGTAAGTTTTCTGTAATGTCAGTTCTTAGCAATGTATTGACTTAATGTCTGTAGTGCTGCAGTGTGTTTTGCAAGGCTGCTTCTTAGATTGGTATGCATTAATAGCCATTGCAATTTAAAAAATAACATTAAGTTCCATTTAGAGAACAAATCACTCTTTTCTATGCATTAGTATTGCATGCTTCAAACAAAAGTTCTGGCTGTGTATTGGACAGCTTCACATCCTCTATGTCTAGAATGCATATGTATCAGTATGGTATCATGCAGTATCAAGTAATACACTTTCTACATGCATAGCCCAGTTGCTAATTGTTCAGCTGAGCATGGAGAATTGTAAAATACTCTGAGCAGTATAACTTTACATGTATTCTGTTGTCTTTTATAACTTTGTAGCAATACCAGTTTACAGACAGTGAAACAGATGTTGAGGTAATTACAGAAACCGCTTACAAAGCAAGCGATGCAGTAAAAACTACTGCATTTCACCTTAGTTTGATGTGGGTATTTTTGTCAATCTAGCCTGTGTTTATACATGATATGTTGTGCTTTTCTATTTTGTCTGTTTCATTTATGACAAAAATATTTATTTTCTGGTTTCAAACATGAACTCAGAGATGGCTTGTTGTTTTAAGCCAATGACCTGTTTCACTTTCCATATACTCTATGTTGCATTTAGTTATGGTTTTAAAACAAATACTTTATGTAATAAAAATAAAGAAGTATATGGCAATTTAGTACAACATAAAATTAAGATTTTCACATAAACTAAATTTAAATTTCTGGAATTAATTTTTTATTACTACGTAAAGAAATTTTTCATATTATTTTTATGTAAACCATTGCCAAAATACTCACGTGTGAGATGGTCCTGTTGGGCAACAAGATTCCTGTTTTGGCAAGTGAAACAGTGCTGAAATTTCACTTTTAAATAAAAGTGAAGAAAAGTTATCTCAAAGGCTTGGCACACCGTAAAATTACAATAAACCTTTAAAATTTTAACTGTATGTTTCCATTATCTTTCACTCATTCTGTAGTAGATAATTACATTTTTCTTTTTTTTATTCTCTGAGGAAACCTTTTCTACTTAGATTTTAATTTCTCTATGTTTACGTTTGCTTGAATCCTTATGTTAAATGTTTATATTTGCTTTGAACCACACACATTATGTTCATCTTAATCATTGCCCTATGTATTTTTTTCCCAAGATTTTCATTATTTCATTTTTTACAGGGATTCTTTGAGGATGAAGATGGAAAGGAATATATCTATAAAGAGCCTAAACTCACGCCTCTCTCAGAAATTTCCCAAAGACTCCAAAAACTCTACTCTGACAAATTTGGATCTGAAAATGTCAAAATGATTCAGGATTCTGGCAAAGTATGATCTTTATTGTCTCTAAAAAATTCTAATATATTTCTTCCATTAATCCACTTGAAATACTGTGGGATCACTGTCTGTTACTCAGTTGGTACACAAACATATGTGTCCAAAAACTCTACTGGTTGAAGGGCATGAAAGAAATATCATCTCCTATTAAGTTTACCTTTAAGAACAACCAAAAAGCTTAATTTCCATAGTGTTACCTCCCAAAATAAAAATTGTATCTTAAAACAAATTTGAATTATGATCATATCTTGTGTTACCTTTAGCTATATTTCTTGCCAGTTCATGTACAGTTATTCTTCAGAAGTTTTTTCCTTTTCTGCACCTCAAGAGCAGAGTCCAAACTTTCTTCTGAAGTAAGAAACGGACCCCTCTTCTGAGAAAAGAATGTAAATGTAAACAACATTTTAACTCTGTATCAGTTGTTCTTGTTATCCTTTGCTTATGTCTCTGACCCTGTTCAATTTTATAAACGCTTAAACTGTAGAAAAAAATGCTCACACAAAGTCACCTGGTTAAGTCTAGATTTGTCATAGGAAATGCTTTCCTTTGTAATTGAAGGCTCCAAAACTGGTGAACTAAAGATACGCTGAGAAGAACACATACTGCACAAGATGCCTCTCTGCATTCCTTTTGTTCCCTTCCTCAACCAATTTTTAGCTTTTGTTTGGATTCAGACTTTATGGTGATTTTCTCTTATAATAATTTCCTGTCTCTTCTGTTCCTTTATTCTACCAGTAAGATCACAAATTTCTGTGCTTCTCGTCTTGAAAGTGCATCAATGGTGGGCTTTTCAATATTGGAACTTTAAAAGGAGAGGAGGACTTATGCAAGGGCTAGATTTCATGCCATGGGAGGCGAGAGATTTATATTGTAATCTCAGTTTTTCACAGTACTTCCAGTATACTCTCCTGAATTCTTTACAATGAATTATAATGCATGTGTTTGTCAGCATTTGTAGGGAACATTTTCTGTCAGCTGTATCAGAATGAGTACATAAATTACCACTTAAGTTCCAGTCCAATAATCTTGAAAACATTGCAGATTTAAAAAAAAAAATTAATCAAGCAGCATGTTCCAATAGCAGGGAGCAGGGAGACCTTAGCTCTGTTCCCAGTTTGCTCCAGGACTTACCTGGTGACTCCCGTGTGTGTATTTGCATTGTTGTTTTTCCCACTTAGTTTATAGACGTGAAATGGTGCAGTCAGGCAGAGATAATATGAATATTTGACGTGGGACTAAAATGGTAGGCAACAACTTTTACAAAGATGCACAGGTTTAGGGTGGCCTCTTTATCCCGTGGTTGGGGGAATTTAAAAAAAAAAAAGAAAAAATTCCTTGGTCCATTTAGGGACCCTGTTGGGCAAAGACCTAGGAGGTCTCATCTATTGGAGACTAGTTGCTGCTTTTACCAAATTACCAGTCCATGAGGCTCTTACTCATCCAGTTCTAGAAACAAAATGAACTAAATAGTGAAGCCTTCAATTTGCCTTGCTCCCACCAGTATGTTCTTTGGTACCCTCATAGAGTGCCAGAGTTGAGACAGGTTGGAAGGAGTGCCCTTCTGAAGGTGATATGTGAACTATTTACAATGTTGGGGTTTATTTTTAATTATTAAATTTTTTTATCACTAGCAACTTTTGGTCTCCAATCTACTGTTGTATCAGTTGTCATGGAGGACAAGTATTTGTTTCTGGGTTTTCTGAATTTGTGCCTTCCAGCGTTAATCATGGGTATAATTCTGTATTATGTTTTTGTTTGCAGTTCTGCATACAGCAATTATGGATAATGAGTGCTTAAAAACAAACAAAACAAAAAACAAAAAACCAAACAAAACCAAACGAACAACAAAACAAAAAAAACCCCCAACGTGTTGTAATGCATCTAGCTGTGTTGTCTTCCTAATAGTTAGAAACTGAATGCAAAGAAGCCCCGTGAGGACATTAACGTTTCCTGTGGTTTCAGTAATTTACAGGTTAAGAGATCAAATTTAATTTCTGAAAGTTGTGTGACCACAAATAAATCCACTTTATTCACAGTGTAGCTATTTGATTTTTTTTTTTGGTCATGTTTTTAAGGTAAATCCTAAGGATTTAGATTCAAAATATGCATATATTCAAGTTACACATGTAATTCCATACTTTGAAGAAAAAGAGTTGCAAGAAAGAAAAACAGATTTTGAAAGGACTCATAACATTCGTCGCTTTATGTTTGAGATGCCTTTTACTCAAGCTGGTAAAAGACAAGGAGGAGTAGAAGAACAGTGTAAGCGACGGACTATTTTGACAGGTACTGATTGAATGGAAATTTCCTTTAAAAGAAAGCTGCTCTTTTATTTTGTTTTTTATACTTAATTCTTGATACTAGGTTTTTCTGTATGTTGTGTATTTTGTCAGAAAAAATCCTTTAGAAGATTTCATACACGACTGTTGGAGGTGACAAGAATTGCAAAGTATACCAAAGTACTGTTAGACAAAATAACCTTTCAAAATTAGTACATACTTGAAAATAAATGATATGCGATAACTTAGAAATGACCATCTGAGAATACGTATATCATTGTGTGATTTCTTAACCCCTAAGCATTGGAAAAAGAGAGTAAAAATCTCTAACTACCCTTCACTTTTAAATAATTTTGTTTTTTTTTTTTTTAATAATGGAATGTCTGCATCTCTCCCTTTGCTATTGCCTGCGCCCACCTCTCTTTGCTATAAAACATTGAAGGACGGTGGTATTATGCTTGCTGGTTTGGGTATGGGGTTTTTCAGCATTCTTTCCGTCTGTGGACCTGTTGAATGCAGCATTGGTTCTTTTGTCTAAAAGCAGCTAAAAGAGACTGAAGGCAGATTCTGGTTTGGTTTCCAGCCTCTGTTCAATTGTGACTTTGGACTAATCCCTGAGCTTTAGTTTTTCCTTTGTTAGCTTCAGAAGGGAGAGAGAGCGGCCATCTATCTCCCCATAGGCTCAAACTTTAGAGATATTTAGTTCAGTGATACAAAACATTTTGTTATACTTTTAAGGGAGATAATTAAAAGTTACGGTGTGCTTGGTGATGTTTCTGTATAACATGTAAATCTGAATTTGTGAAATAACAAGTTGCGTTTTGACTGGAAGCATTAATTCAAGTCCTTTATAGCTATCAGCTAAAATACTTTTCATATTTTTAGCCAAAACTAGGTTTTCAGATTGGTTTATTCAAGGGATAATCCTCAAATAATTTTTTTGGTTTTTTTCCTTAAGCTTCAAGAATTTTGAGTCTGGAGTCTAGCTTTCCTTTTTCTTAGAAAAAGACTATTTTGTGTTTTGTCTCTGTTAAGTGTGAGCTTCTGTATCACTGTCTTAATACAGTGGTAAAAGCAACTTAAATAAATGACTTTAAGATGTCAGCTGTCCATAGCTAATACTTGTAAGGAAATAGAAAATACAGCTCTGCTGGTTTTGATTCTTCTCCTCTTTGAGATATGTGAATGATACGCAATTCTTTTTATGGTTCTCATATGAAGTTGGGCAACTAGTTACATCAAAATGAGATTTTAACATAAAATTCTATCCAAACACACCTTATTCAAAAACCTTTTTCTAACTATATTAAACTTGTTTCCATCCATAGCTATACATTGTTTCCCATATGTGAAAAAGCGCATTCCAGTAATGTACCAGCACCATACTGATTTAAACCCAATTGAAGTAGCCATTGATGAAATGAGTAAAAAAGTTGCAGAACTTAGGCAGCTTTGCTCTTCAGCTGAAGTAGATATGATCAAATTGCAGCTGAAGCTACAAGGAAGTGTCAGTGTTCAGGTAAGAGCGTATACTTTGCCATTCAGCTATTTTGCTTACTTCTGTCCCTGAAAAATTATATAAGTAGCATTTTATCATTAGTTTCTATTCTGTATATTCAAGAATGTCCTAAATTAGAAATATGCTTACTGTTTGCGGTTATTTCCAGAATAGGAAAAGCAATAGAATTATTTCATATAAACACTGATCATGGACAGTTATATGAAAGGATTAAGATTCATCTCTGGAATCTTTGGTGGTCTGAGCCCCATCAGGTTTTGGTGTAAAGCTGAAGCTACCATAAAATAGTGACTTCCCATATGAGGATGAATGAACATATCTTGCCTGGATGTAGGTCTGCTCACAGTAGGTTCAACATGGTCTTTATTGCTTTTATATTTTGGTCAGATCCCTATGGAGATGGAGTGCGAAAATATAGGAGGAGGGTAATAGAAAATCTCACTGTGCAACATTTTATTTTGCCTAAGGCAAGCAAGAACTGAATGTATAAAGAAACCATCAGAATCACCAAAATAGGGTACATAAAGCAGTTATAGCATGTACACATCAATATGGTAAGGGTCTTAAGAATGCAATGACAAAAGTGCTGCTCTATTACTTTTAACTGATTCAAATCAAAGGAACAGTAAACACAGTTATCTGAAATGAACTGTTGTCATGTTGTTGAAGAGAAAATTAAAAAAAAAAAACAAACAACAAACCAAGGTTCCAGAATCAGGAAGTTGTCAAACTAGCATTTGGGATAAGAAGTCAGGGGCTCCTACTGCTAATATAAAAGAATAATAGGGATGAGTCAGAAATCGTTGAATCCACTTTTCGTGTAGGTGACATAATAGGACAATTAAGTTTCTGCTAATTATTGCAGAATTTTCATCTTGGAAGAATATTTTCAATAGATAAGCAGACCAAACAGTAGTAGATTTAGCTCATTTTCCTACCCTAATTTCATAAGCAGAGATGACAAATTGGCACTATCAGCAGTTACTTTGCCACATCATCGAAGTGGTTTCTTTGTGCCAGGACAGGTTCATACAGAGTGCTGTAGAGAACTCTCCTGCTTTTATGTTCCAACTCCAGCAGTCATCTTATTTCATAAGTGCAGCTTTTTTGAAATCAGTGTGTTCTCCTAAGAAAAGCAGATCAGACAGACACCTGTAGTATCTGTTATTGCTAAGACAATATGTCTGAGAACTGACTTTATTTTGTAATTCTTGTTCTTTTTAGGTTAATGCTGGTCCGTTAGCATATGCAAGAGCTTTCTTAGATGACACAAACACCAAAAGATATCCAGACAATAAAGTAAAGCTGCTAAAGGAAGTTTTTAGGTACGTTTTTTTTTTTTTTGGGGGGGGGGGGGGATTGACTTTTTTTCAAGAATGGTATCATAAGAATTTTTTTTAAAACTTTTAACTTTTATAGTGTTCTGACTGCATTAAAAACATGCTTTAAGTTGGCATTTTGAATTAATCATTTGGATCTTGTATTCCTGATTGAGATCTTTTTTTATTATTTTATCTAAATCAGGCAATTTGTTGAAGCTTGTGGGCATGCTCTGGGTGTAAATGAACGACTTATAAAGGAAGATCAGTTGGAATATCAAGAAGAAATGAAGGCCAACTACAGAGAAATGGCAAAAGAGCTTTCTGAAATAATGCATGAACAAGTATGTGCTGAAATTAAATTATACATACCAGCGTTCAGAATGTAGCTGTAATGTAATTTCCCCTAGGAAAAGTGTATGTAACGCTTTACATAAAAGTATTGTTTCTTCTCCCCCTGTCTCCTGACTTCAGAGGCAAGGATATTATTTCCAGGAGGACAGGAAGGGCTGAAGATTCATGCTTGATCCCTGCCTTCTTGACATTTTTATTTATCATATTCATCACTTCAGGTTCCTTTTCCTTCATCCACTGTTACTTGTATAATCTTTTCCCAGAGACATAGACTGGCTCATAGTTCTTAACCCTCAAGACTTGTATTTCTGGCCCACAAGAAATACCTGTGTTTTCTGATAATATTTTACCTTACAAATATACATGTCTATGAGACTTTCTTAGATGTATGACCATAATAGCAACGTTTCTTAGTTTAGGAACCAATGCATCCTAGTCTGGATAATCAATTGATACAAAGAGGAGCTCTGAGTTTCTCTTGTCTGCACAGAAACTGTAGGCTTTACTCAGAAATCGAATTGTACAGGAAAAATCAAACTTGAGACCTACCCGAGGCGTTCAGTCTAGCTGACATTTTAAACGTGCTGTTAATCTTGCAGCTTTTTTTCAGGATTGCGTCCTTTAGATGTACAATGACTTTACCCATTTACTATTTTTTGACATCTCTAAATTACTCTATTATTATCCAAGAAATACTTGCTAAAAAAGCTAATCAGTTTGCTGGTATAACAGCTTATCCGTAGGCTTATCTAGGAAAGATTTGCCTTTATTCTACCCTTGCTTAGATGGTATCAAAACTTTTATGGAGATTTTTTTCTGTTCAAAAATGTGTCAAGTGTCTAAAGTTCACTTCACATGCTTTCTTGCTCTCCTTTATTTCCTGATGTGGTTTTCTCGGGTATTGTGCTATGAGTAGCTCTGTGCTATGATATAATATGAAATAATATGGTGAAGCACAAGAATATAGCAAGCGCATAGGCTTTATTTTCATTCTCTTATTCTTTTGTTATACTATCACAGGGAAAAGCTTATCACAAAACTAACTCTTTTTAAACACCAGTGTCAGAGAATATTGCAAAACAAGGTTTGTAGGGAGTGATGCCACTTTATCAGAATCCATGTGTTGTTTTTTTTTTTAAAAAACCCAGTGTCTTTCAGACGTGTGTAGAGGAAAACAGTTTTGAAAGATCCCTGGAACAGGAAAAGAGATTACTTAGCTGACAAAAATGAGACAGTTTGACTGCATTTCAATGTGATGTATTGAACAGCAGAAAGCAGTGGAGGGTTTCAGAAAGGACTGATTGGACAGCTGATTAAGATGAACGAGGTATATGGGAGAATTAGACAGCTGTACAGAAGACCCCTTCAGAAAAGAGAGGAAAATGTTTTGGTCAAATAATTTAATGATAAGAATAATAAATGAAAGATTAATATTCCCCTGGCATAGGAAAAACTAAAAGGATATAATGACAGTTTGTACACAAGAAAAAATACTTTGAATTAATTCATTAAAGTAATTAATGCAAAATATATATGTCTAAAAAATGCTCAGGTGTGTGAGTTTCCAAAGATTGATAAGAAAAAGCATGTAATGCCTGAAACTTCAAAAGTAAATCACATTGTCTAAAAGTAAACAAAGAGAAGAAGGGGCAAACAACTGATACCTATAAGATAGTATGAACAGAATATGAAAGTACAGGACTGACTGAATTAATGTGTACTATTAGCCTACCACTGTATTCTTTTTATATAAATTTAATTAGTTGTAAATAATTAAAACATGCTATGTTTTTGGGTTGTTTTTTTAAAAAAAATTAGATTGATCACTCCCCTGAAGGCTTGGAATCATGAGGCTTTTCACTGAAATCTTTAAAAATGTAAACTTTGTGTGCCTGCCTACTGCTGTATTTGGAAAAAGAGCTTCTCACAATGTTTGTTCTAATGTCACTGAAAAAAACCTATTAGCTGTCTTGTAACAGTGTGGATTTTAAACAATTGCAGAAATTTTGTTATGAAAAATATAGAAAAGAATCTTAACAGATTTTTCTTTTTTTCTCCTCTGCTGCTTGCCAATATGATCAGATGGGATGGTAATTAGTTTCTGTTACTTCTGCTCTTAGTTTATCTAATCTTTACATAATTCCTTTCTTTCCAATATTTCTAATCTTAGCATTAGTAAATTTATAGCTGTTAAGAATGAAGTCTTTTTGGTGCTTCGATAGCTTTTGATAAGAAATGCTCAAATCATACCCCTAAGTCAAAAAAAAAGAAAGAAAAAAAAAAAAAGGGCAAAAAGCAAGCCTGTTGTCCTTGTGAAACTCTTTTTGAAAGTTAACAAGAGAAATGAGAGAAGCTATTCAAGCTTCCTCTAGAGAGGACAGTGTAATACCTGAATTAGGAGAACTGATGTTGGAGAAATAGCTACTGCCCTCCTAAATCTAGTAGAGGATGGCTGAAAAGAGTAACCATCCCCAAAAAGAAGTTCTGTGCAATTGAGAAAGTACTAAAAAAATTGAGTTGATAAGCAGCGCATTATGAAATTGGTTAGCTGTTTTATAAATGCTTGTGTCATTTTGTAACATTTTCATAAATACATGTTTTCCATTTTAAGATTACTCCAGTTGAAGAAAAGGCTAGTGTTATGCCTAATTCGCTACACATTTTCAATGCCATAAGTGGAACTCCGACAAGCACAACGGTTCATGGGATGCCCAGTTCTTCTTCAGTTGCATGATTGTTTTGTAAAGGAAAGTATGTTCGTTCTTTTTAAAGTATGTGGATTTGCTTAATTGTGTGCAAACTCAGGATGATTTTGAAGCTAAATTTTGGGCACGTGCAAGCTGCATAATTCATACGAATGTCCGAGCACACTTAGCAAATAGCAGTACTGGTAATAGTCTTTTAGAGTAAGGGAGGCGCACATATATTTTTCTAATCTTGCTGGTAACATCTAAAAGTATTCACAATGTCGTTGCAGAGGTGCGTGTTGGAAAATTATAAAGTTGAAGTTAATTTCTCTTTTTCATTAGAAAGTATTATTAAAATTAATTGCACATTATAAAAAAGTGTTGTGGGATGTAATTTTGCAGATGTGTAACATTCAGGTGTTCTTTTTGTGTATGGCACATAGAGATTGATTCCAAGTACAAGAACTATTTTGGGGCTAGAGAGAGACACTAGTTTTTTGGGTTTAATGGAACTGACAATAGTAGTTTTTGTACCATTTGGCAATTTGTTGTGCTTTATTTTATACCTTGTTGTATTTTGGAGGTATGTGAGCTTAGATCTTATTAAACAACTAAACACAACCAAAGGTCTGTATTAATGAACACTGAGTTATACTAAAATATCAATAGTAGTAAATTGTTATGTACATATTGTTTGTTAATACAGTCCATACAGTCTGTACATAAATGTATTACATTTCTAAGCATTTTTTAATATTCATACCAGCTCTTATCCTTCTGCTTTCAGTTTATTGTGAAAATTTGCTTATTCCAAGTATATGCAGACTTTACAGTTCATTTATTCCTGTATATAAATAAGTGCAATATAAAGATGTATACAGTCTTTGCTATGTTAGGTTTATATGCAGTTATGAAAAGAAAAAAACTTTTTTGCCAAAGCAATGGAGTATGTAATTGGTGATTATGGTTACTGTGGTAAATGGTGGTATAATTTAAAGCTTTTTCCATATTCTTATTCTTTTAAGACATTAATTTAGTAATTTTATATTTGGGGAAAATAAAGGGTTTTAATTTTATTTAACTGGAAGCATTGTCCTGCTGTAATTAAACATTCTGTACTACATCTATATTAAAAGGAAAAAAGTAGTTACTTTTCTCACTGTGTGCTCTGGTTTTTATTTCAGATTTGTCCCTGAGACTGGGGAAAGATGAAAGCTTGATTAAAAAAAATGGCTTTTTGCAGCTTAAGTGTGAGATGAGATGCAGACACTTCTAGGGTGTGTTTCATATTCCTTGTCAATAAAGGGAATTTAGGTTATTAGTTATCAGTTTTGGATCCATCATGTTTGATTCAAGTAGCATGTTACAGTAACTAAAGGTTGTTACTCACCAGTACAGTTAGTATTAGGAAGTCTTCAAAACTTTTCATCAAATGACAGTAGAAATCATCTTTTCCTTTATGTCATAAGCTTTACTGTCATTTTCTGTAGCGTGGCATGAAACTCATATGTTGCCATTATTCATCAAAGATTTTTCCAAAACAGCTCATCCTGGTAGTGAAACGCTGGATAACTCTGCTTTTTCCAATTATGTTTCTGAAACAAAATTCCTGTTTTTTAAAATTCTTTTCCTTAAAAGAAAAAAAGGGAAGAAACCCCCCCGACAAATACTTCTAGACAGTGAACCCATAATGCTGTGATAAGAGACTGTCCAACAGTCCCCTTTCTACCCCTCCACCCTATATGCTTTCACTTTTTTGTTCGTTTGTGGAAAAGGGATATAGGAATACTTTGTTACGTATCAATATAGTTAGTCTCAAAAGGTATTTCATTATTAGGAGAAAATATCCTGCAAAGTTGTTTTGCCATTCAGGAAGATTTCTATATCAATATATTAATAGAAATTGTGTACATTATGGTGGCTTCTTGTAATTACCCCACTTTTTCTAACTTTCCCTTTCCTTGGGAGCAGAACTGACAGTTCCTGCAGTTGTACAATACCTTTTGCACTGAGACGTCAGTTTGACACAGTTGTATCTGCTAACCAACCTATAAATGTAGTATGTCTTCATAATTGAATATGTATCTATGTATATTTATATACAGCTAAATATATGTGTAACTGTGTTGCTTACTTCCTGAAAGCTGGCCTATGAAAAACAGTGAAATGTGGTTGACAAAAGTTGATGTAGGTTTACGTAGGGTAGTATTAATGATTAGCACGTGTTCAACTCTAAGTCTACAGACATTTTGTTTATAATCTTACATGATGCATTCATATGAGAGAACACACCCTCTAATGTATTGTTTTGGGTTTAGATATGCTAAGATTATAATTGCTGGGTTTTACCTCCTGAATAATTCATTCTGTACCAGCCTCCCTTTTCTGCTGTTGCTTCCACAACATGCAAATCAGGTATCTAATATGGGTTATTCTTTATTTATAAAGACTTGGGCTCTGTACTGGTTTGGCTGGGATAGAGCTAATTTTCTTCACAGTAGCTAGTATGGTGCTATGTTTTGGATTTGATGAAAACAGAGTTGATAACACAGGGATGTTTTAGCTATTGCTGAGCAGTGCTTACACAGAGTCAAGGCCTTTTCTGTTTCTCACACTGCCATGCCAGCGAGGAGGCTGGGGGTGCACGCAATAAGCTGGGAGGGGGCACAGGTGGGACAGCTGACCCCAACTGACCAGAGGGATATCCCACACCATGTGACGTAGTGCTCAGCAATAAAAACTGTGGAGAAAGTTTGCCAGGGCAGCGGTTGCTCGGGGACTGGCTGGACATTGCTTGGCTGATGGTGAGGAATTGGGGTTTTTTGCATCATTTGTTTTTCTTGGTTTTGTTTTTCTTTGTTTTGTTTGGGTTTTTTACATATTAAACTGTCTTTATTTCAACCCACAAGTTTTCTCACTTTTACTCTTCAGATTCCCTCCCCTACTCTGCTGCAGGGCAGTGAGCGAGTGGCTGTGTGAAGTTAAACCACAACAGTCCTTTTTGGCACCCAGTGTGGGGCTTGAAGGGTTTGAGATAACAGATTTGACCACAGCATGTTAGAGGGAACTTATAGTTATCATCTGTTTAACAGTGGCTGGTCGCTATGTTGATTTACTTGTTCTCGGCATTGGTTTATCTGATCAATGCCATACTCTCCTTTTTTTTGCTGCACATCAAATTTGAGAGCTTGTTAAAGTCTATATTTGACTTTCGCCATTTGCTGTGCAGTGTAGCATTGGTTGTGTTTTGCCTGGGAGAACTATGATAAAAACATTGGCATTGAGCCTAATCTGGTATTTGGGCCCTGCATTGTTGCTTTCCCTTTACTTCAGGAACCATCTCATGAAGACAATTAACAATTACACTTTTTCCCTTTTCTCCTCCGAGAACCAATCGGTGGAAGGAATGAAGAATGGCACTGTCCCCTTCTTTTCCTGCGGAGTAGATGTTTTCTCCCTTTTTATAATAACTCTTCAATATCTTGGACATCCTTGGGTAACCAAAATACTCCTACGAGCATGTTTCAAGAATATGTTTCCAGTTTTTCCTAAGGTTTACCAACTGTTTAGGAATATCACATAGGGATATGTCACAAGGCAGTATGGGTATGGGCAGCAAGGCATTTGCGAGAGGATGGGCAGCTACCTAGAAGGGTTGTCATTTCTGATGGTCTGGGACTTCACCTCCGAACAAGTGCAGGATCTTGATGAAGTGATAGAATGTTTGAAAAAAGAATGCCTTGGCTATGCCAGAGGCACAATTTATCGCCTTGTGCGGGGGCCTGGTATATGCCTACCGAGTGCTATTCAGCACCCTCAAGGGGAAGAGGAAGGTCTCTGGATCTGAAGACATACAAACAGCCCCGGCTAAACCAGAGACCCAACCCTCAACTATACCAGTTGCCCCGGTAGTCAAGAAGAAACAATGGAAGCAGAAGTCAACCCATTTAGTAAGGGAGGAAGAAGCTTCTCCTGAGAGCAGGAGGGAGAATCGAAAGAGACAGCCTGTTCTGCAGCGAAGCAGTCACAAGAACAGGAGGGGGAAGAGACAGAAATCATAAACAAGTCAAGAAACCACCTGGTCACTAAGTGAGCTGTGAGAAGCAAAAAGATTCCAGCCATCATCCAGGTGAGCAAATTATCAGCTGGTTTCTCCAATGCTGGGATACTGGGGCCAGTAGTCAGGAATAGACGGTCCTGAGTCACAACCATAACCAGATGGAGCCCAAAGTCATGGACTAAATGAACTCAATGGACATTTTATGGATGTTTTACAGGGGTGGCCATTAGGCTAGGGGAATGATATCTGTGTGTATATCTGTAACACACATTTGTAGTGTCTTATACATGAAAGGATGTAGATATTAATTAGCTAAAGCCTAGCTGTCTAAATACAATTGCTTGTCTACCTTGCCTTGGTTTCTTGTATTTTTTTCTGTCTATACTATATAGTAACTGTATAGTTTTCTTTATGTATCACAGTATTATAATCCATTTCTCCATTATTTCTTATTAAAAATATTTAGGCTGCTCTGGGTGATCATAATGCATTGGTTCTTGACGTTTTAAAAATTTCAACATGCATTAAACATTTGCAAAAGCAAGGTGTTTAATATGGGCACAGTTTCAGAAAATTTGGGGAGAACAACTTTCTTGCATATTTCACCAGCAGATACTATGATGTTTTGTTTAATTTTTCAGGTGATTATTATGATACAAGTTTTTCACCTACCCATGAGATGTGGCGATATTTTTAATTCTTCTTCCTTTTTAGCCTGATTCCTTAAGAAAATTCCGCTTATGCAATTCACTCCTATTCTTCCAACAATTTGGTGTTCTCCCTATTAACTTTTGAAGCTGTTGACCAGTCTTGATCTTTGCCAAATTTGGCTGAAAGGTTTCTACATGCTTAATGAAAAAATTGGCTGGCAGAGGTGATAGATTTAAATCAATAACATTGCTTATGGAAGCGCTGCAATGTGAACATGACTTGCTCTCCAGCTGGCCAATCAGTATGCACAGGGTGGGCGATAAATTAGCATCAGTTTAACTCAAAATAAGTGTTAATATGGCTTCTTTCCCCAGATGACAGTGTACTCCGTAGCGTACTGTGGGTAGGTAGCGTACTGTGGAAAGAAAACTATGTGTACTGCAGAGGGGAGGAGGTAAAGTCACAGGAACGAGGAGACAAGTTGGGCTTAAGGCAAGTAGAGATGAGGGGGTGTATGGACAAATCAGGAAACTGGGCAAATCAGAAAACTGATACCTGTGCTACAAAAATCTTTTTTCAAGATGCTGAGCACGCTTTATTTTACTGTTGCCACAGTTACATACACGATAGCAACTTGTAATGTGGTCTTGGGGATCTTTGCAGTTAGTTGTCAGGCTGGACATGGTAAACACAATGTTAAACCTAACCATAATGTTATAAATATTTTAAAAATAGTATTCAATTAAATGGAATGATTTCAAATGAAACAATGTATTTAGATGAACCTGGGTCTTAATGAAAACACCTAGTCTCAGTAAGTCAGGAATGCTTTTTTCTAATACTCAGTTTCTTTTATCTTTGTTTTCTTTGTGAGGAGACTTATTTTCAGTAAATAGAAGACATGTAAGTCACTATCTGTCATGAAGGCTATCTGGTGAAGTTTGGGAAAACTAGTGTTCTGTGTTTTTCATGAACTGAAAAACTCTGTATTTAACTGTGCTCAGACTAGGGGTCCTGGGGCTTCTTGGTCGAAGGGCAGAAAAAATGGAAACATTAGGCAGATAATGACTAACTTCAATTGTCTCTATGATGTTTGTAGAAGTGACTATTTTAACACCTTTAAAACATTTTGATGGTGGCTATTTCCTTTCTGAAGTATTATGTTAAATGTCTAATGAGTTATTTAAAAGCCATTTAGAGACTAAATATCTTTTGGTCTTGACACAATTAATTAATTTAAATTATATCTAGTGATTAGGCAGTATTTCTCTTTCAAGATAACTGTAATAGATATTAGGGGGTTTGCTGGTATTTTCTGCTTAAGGAGGAGTTTTATAATTTCTTCTCTCTATGCAAAACTTGTAATTTTTTTTCCTGCAAGAACAAGGTATAACTGATGTTAGTGAAGTACCTTGGGAATGCTACACTTTAATTGATACATGTTGTGAATGATGAAAAAGCACCTAGAGCTTTGCTAGCTGCATGATTCTGTTTTGCTGTTTGTATTACACTGTAAAAGATTAGCTAGCTAGAAAGACAAAAGAGGAGGTTGAAGGGATTTAGGTAAGTAATCTTTCACGGTGCATCCTTAGAGCATCTTTCTTTTTGTATGCGTGGGCTGATTCAACTGCTATTTTGATTAAGCTTGAGAGCTTGGAGGATTTTAAATGCCATACAGTTGTGGCTAAAGGGACACCACACCTTTTAAAGCCAACATCTGGATGGAAAATCTTCCCTTTTATCTTGGGTTGACATGTCTGAGATTTCTTCCCCCAAATATTGGATAATGCAGCCACAAACTGCATCCAGTTTAATACAATACTGCATGAATTCAGCTAATGTGTGCTTGGTTTTAAATTGCCTTTTGTTTTTTAAACTTTGTCTCTCTCTCCCCCCTGTAAGATTCATTGACACTGGATACCTGAACAGCAAGTGTAGCTTCTGAGGATGGTGGGTTTTGTAGCTAGTGCTATATAATCTTATTATGTTTGTCTCTGTGATATCAGACTGCCAAAAATGTGAATGTTTGACTTGACAAATTAAGATGGGGACATGAAAATTGTGAACAAAATTGACAGAACTGAGATCTTTAATACAGTCTCATGTCCCAAAATAAATATTCTTTTAGGTTAGTTTAGTTTCCATTTAATATTTTAAGAATTGGTATAAGGTTTAACCAGCTTTACACAGACATAATTTTCAAATTAATGGAAGTGAGACATCAGATATTTTTTCAAGTGTTTGAAGAAAAACAGAGATCTACCAGTCTAGGAAAGTTATCAGATTATATACAAGAAAATACTGGTAACTGCTGAATAAGTAAGTTCGAGCTTACTTATTTAGAGTTTGAAAAAAAAGGAATCTGAAGCCTGGAAGAAATCTGAACAGAAATTGGCTGCATCGTTTTGCACTGGTCAACATTATTAGCACAGCTACCAAGAGAGCTGAAACTTCTGACAGAGCTGTTAAGTAATGGGATTTTTTTTCAGTGGCATGAACTGTAAATGGAGAAGATAAGAAGTTGCCAAGGATGTACAAATAACTGTAAGAAAAAACCCTTAGTTAAGCAAAACTGTTCAATCCGTTGCTCATTCCGTAACTCTGAGAACTCTGTGAATGTTGTTTGAGGAGAGGCGAGTCCAGAGCTGTATTTGATTTAGTGAAGCTTTAGTAGCTGCCTTAACCATAGTAATCAATAACAAGGCATGTAAGGGGACAAACACCTTTTATAATTGGTCTAATAAAATGGAGGATTTGTCAACAAAACTATTTAGACTTTTAAAAGGCCTGTGACAAAAAAGAAAATTTTTGTTCATCCACCAGCAGCCTGTTGAGGGTTTTTTTCAGATTGCTTAAAACTTTTTCCTTTCATCATCATCAGTGATGGATCCTTGTTCTGCATCCATAATTTGAAACAGCTGAATATTTCTTATCACAGTGTGCTAGCAGACTGTAAAAATACATAATAAAGCCTTGAAACAATTTATCTAAATGTGCCTAGAGTAATTATGTGACTGGGATTTTTTTTTTTTGTATCACTTATTTACTTGAGAAAGATAAAATAGGGGAGGTGACACCCTACGCTAAAATTGATTGTTACCTGTTTTGGAGATACTGGTAACTGCGAACCATAGGAACTGAAACAGAAATGAAGGGATGCACCGGCTGGGGAAGCACAAGGCAGCAATGTGTTGATGAAGAGCTGTGTTGTTAAAGCTCAGAACTGGATGATTAATTTGCCGCGCACATCTACGGGGGAAGATGACTCACAGCCAATAGTAAAATATGCTTATTACAATATGCTTCTAGAAAACCATTGTATCTAACAATACACAGCCGGTATGGATTATAGGTTATTATAATTAAATAATTACGATACTGGATTTTGGTGCATGTCTAGGAACCAGTGATCAAAACTTGACAATATTTGTTACCAACTGGCAGAGATAACCCTAAAATGAAATTTACATTTTATTCCAAAAAAAGGAAATCTGTTCAGCTTGTTAATTAAATAAATTGGTAAAAACTAGAAGCTTTAAAAAAAGCTGACTGGATGCATGCAAAGCTATGACAGCAAGAGAGGAAATGCTTTTGCTTTTTGATAAACTGAGGATGAAATACTGACACTTAAAAAAAAAATCAAATATTTAAGTGGAAAGAAGAGGAAATAGAAATCAAATACAGAAAATTGCTAAGAAATTTAAGATATTGATTGGAAAAATCCACCTCACACAGATGAAGATACTAAGGCATTTTGCTGAAATACTCGCTAGCTAAATATAGCCTCATTTCCAAGCAGGTGGTCAAAGGTCAAATTGTTAAGTGTGGAGATATGTTCAAAGTGGTTATGTTCTATCTTTAGAAACAGTGACAAAAACGTTTTTGCATGAAGGTAATTATATATTTCATAGCTCCCTTATAATCCAACAGGAAGTTTATTTCTATCAGGTATTCAGTATCTACAGGCCTAAAAACTGAAACCAGGCGTAGTAAGAGTTGACCAAAAGGCGCTGGCCTGCTAATGTTCCTTCAAAAGAGATCTCTGAGCACAGAAATTTTGGAATAATGTTCACATTGTCCCAATATTCAGAGAAAGCGTGTGGGATGATGATATGCTTGTTGCCATGGTACTGGTGTGAAACACCACACTGGGAGGTCTATTACGAGATTAAAATAACAAAGAACTAAAATAGGCTTACACAGAAAATAGGTCTGGTCAAACAGCTATCCTCCTTCTTTGCAGAGACTATAAATTTAGAGACTATTTTGTAGTTCATTGACTCTGTGCAGTAGGAAATTAATGTGACAAAATTCAACTCAAGACCAGACGAAAAGGGAAGGCGGTATTTATTTTAAACAAAACCGATCTCAGTCCCTCACGTTCTCTCATAGATTTCACCCAGTCATATTCTGGCACCCACATGCTCACGAGCACTAAGAAGCCCGTGTCCAAGCGGCCAGGCCAGGCAGGCTGGAGATCCCCATGGAAGACAAGGAATCGTGGCTTTTGAGTAAATGCCATGTCTGGAGGTCTTCCTTGGCAGTGGAAAACTTTTTCAATGTGCTGGTTTTGGCTGGGATAGGGTTAAAATTCTTCATAGTAGCCGGTATGGGGCTGTGTTTTGGATTTGTGCTGGAAACAGTGTTGATAACACAGGGATGTTTTCGTTCCT
>NW_009185615.1:9211-15546 GCF_000690835.1 Fulmarus glacialis | reverse complement strand
CCCCCCCCCACCAGCGAGCAGGCTGCGGGTGCACAAGGAGCTGGGAGGGGACACAGCTGGGACAGCTGACCCCAACTGACCAAAGGGACATCCCAGACCATATGACATTGCGCTCAGCAATAAAACTGGGGATGAGGGAGGTTGGCCAGGGCAGCAGTTGCTTGGGGACTGGCTGGGCATCACTTGGTTGGTGGTGAGCAATTAGGCTTTTGGGAGTCACTGGGGAAGTGTAAAATCTGTTGTGTTTTTTTTTTTTAGTTAGTTTTGGTTTGGGTTTTTTTGGGGTTTTTTTTTTTTTTGTGGGTTTTTTTTTTTTTTGGGGGGGGGGTGGTGGGTGTTTTGTTTTATTTTAATTATTAAACTGTCTTTATCTCAACGCAGAAGTTACCGCACTTTTATCCTTCCGATTCTCTCCCTCATCCCACTGGGTGGGGGATGAGCAAGCGGCTGTGTGGGGCTGAGCTGCCAGCTGGGGTTAAACCACAACAATCATCCAGGTATTTATATCCTTCAGCTATTAATGTGATTTTCCATCATAATCTTGCTTACCTCATCCCACCTAAACAGTAGGGAAGGTTGCTACCTGTTGTTTGTGTTTCATCATTTGGGTATCTTTATGGCTACAGCCTTTCTTCCTGCTGGGGTAACAAGCAGCGGAGCGGCACGTAGGGTGTGCTGCAACCCAGCTGCCATCCTCCTGTTATCAGACCTCAGGTCTTCTGCTGACAAGTCATCCTGCTGTGGCCTTATCCGAGCTCAGGCCTCCAGGTCTTGATGTAAACAGCACATTCCTCAGTGTTTACCCGTTTAATTGCTGTTAATCACGTCCTTGGTTATCAATTCATGCTGTTCCTTCAACCCGTGCTGCTGCTTGTGCTTTCACATAAATAATTCCCACTCGTATTTCATTCAAACCAATCTTGACGTTTCTGTTTCAGCTCCCTGCAGCACCGCATGATAGTTCGATATGAGTGGGCCATTATAATAGAGCGTGTATCCAGATGCTGAAGCGCAGCCTGGCAAATGCTTTTAGAGACCATTGATGGAAAGTCAAATGGAGATGCTTTCTTGACTTACCAAAAGTATTGGTGTCATAGTGGTACTATTCAACATTTTCACTGGTATTCCAGAAAAATTAAAAAAAAAAAAAAACACCTGCCAATTTAAATTGCATGAAAACAAAGGTCAATCTCTCCGATTTGAGTTGCTCCAAACTAGGACCTTTAAACAGTGTGTTAGTGTTATGTCCTACAAAGTCATACTTCTAGGAACAAGAAATGAAAATTAAATGTACGCATTGTATCTTGGAAAATAGCACCAGTGAAAAGGATTTAAGGATTGTTCTGAACATAAACAATCTCCTAACGTAATTCTGTGGTAAAGAAGACTAATGCAGCAAATGGATGTAAACAGAATGTATCATTAGGCTGCACAGTGAGCACAAGGCTCCGTTAATTGGAAGAGGATCTTGTACTAATCCAGCCATATTTCCTCTGCCCAGCCAGGCATGTGCATCTATTTTCACTATGATTCTATGGTGGTTTTACCCCCTGCCCTACAGCACCTGTAGAACCACTATGAAACCACCCTGCTACCGGGCGGACACTGGGGCTAAGGTTTTAAAATGTTGAACTGAAGAATTTATACAAGAGTCACAGAAACCCACGTTCAAGGAATAGAGGAAAATCTTATATGGTAGGAGATCTAGGGGAGAGTGTTTCGACCTACCAAGTAGAAAATCGAGAAGGGGTGTACAATACAAAACCAAAGAGCATAGTGGATGCTGCGAGGCTTTTTTAATGTGGTTAAGGGAGACATAACAGAGATTGGACGCTAAAGCCAGGCAAATTCAGATTGGAAATTCAAATTGGGCTCTTAATCCACATTAACCACTACATTGGACACTACCGATGGTGCTGAATTCCAAAGGTCTGGGCATCTTCTGTCAGATATTCTTTACAGTAAGGGGATGTTATTTATTTAGTTACTTCTTTATTTCAGGTATAGGTAACCTGTGGTACAAAGCTCAGGCTGTGTGCATTAGTTCAGAGCTAATGGTCTCTCTTAGGTCTAAATGCTGAAGGCAAAATTTGAAAAATAGTATGAAATCATTCGCTGTCTTAAGCTAATGTTAGTTACTATTAACTTGTTCTGTTTCATGGCTATTTTATAACAACATTCTGGAAAAACAGATGCATGCAGTCTCTAACACGATAGTTTTGGGAAGTGGTCTTACTGTTGATGGGGTCTTCGTTCAGGACAGCGTGTTGTTACTTACCAAAAGACTTGTGTTCAGCTGCCAGCTTTCAGCCAGTTGTTAGTCACAGCAGAAGCTTGTACTGCAAGCACTAGTGAAGCAGCTGACAAGTACTTATATGCTAATATTTCTAGTCTTTGAAGTGATTTGAAATGCTTGTAAGTGAGGAAATGCCTGGCACGCCTGTTTGAGAGAACGGTGTCTTGTATGAATGACCTAGAACTTCAGCCTCGTTCCTTTCCTCTGCCTCCACCTCTCAGGTAGCAGTGAGGAAGTTACTTTATCTCAGTTTTGGTCGGTACATATCAGCTTCTACAAGACAGTTAAACCATTTGGTCCATGCAGCATGAAAGCTGGATTTTGTCTAATCCTGTTAAAAGAAACAAGGCCCTGGGCTGAAATTCTTAGAACCTGGAATTCCTCAATCCAATTTCATACACGAGGTGTTTTGTGTCCTAATTTGTCATTTTAAAACTGTTCTAACTTCATATAGCCATTTGATGATGCACTGGGAAAAGCCACAGGCTTAAACTTTTTCCCATTTCTTGGCTGACAGCTGTTCTTGCTCAAGTTGCAGATACCTGACTGGGGCTCTGCTGAAAACTGAGTTAATTTAAATTAATAAGCATGTGAAAAATTCCACAATATACTTTGTTGTCCTCTTCAAATGCAAAAGTCATTTATTGAGCTGTGGTCCTCCTGGAGCTCATAAATCTTTCATTTTAGCTTTTTTTTTTCCTTTTCCTTTTACCGAATTGCAAATCACCTGCATATGGTTAAATTACATTGGACTTCACTACAAGAAGGACATTGAGGTGCTGGAGCGTGTCCAGAGAAGGGCAACAAAGCTGGTGAAGGGTCTAGAGAACAAGTCTTATGAGGAGCGGCTGAGGGAACTGGGGCTGTTTAGCCTGGAGAAGAGGAGGCTGAGGGGAGACCTCATCGCGCTCTACAACTCCCTGAAAGGAGGTTGTAGCGAGGTGGGAGGCGGTCTCTTCTCCCAAGTAACCAGCGATAGGACGAGAGGAAATGGCCTCAAGTTGCACCAAGGGAGGTTTAGACTGGACATTAGGAAAAATTTCTTTACTGAAAGAGTGGTCAGGCCTTGGAACAGCCTGCCCAGGGAAGTGGTGGAGTCACCATCCCTGGAGGTATTTAAAAGACGTGTAGATGAGGCGCTTAGGGACATGGTTTAGTGGGTATGGTGGTGTTGGGTTGATGGTTGGACTCGATGATCTTAGAGGTCTTTTCCAACCTTAATGATTCTATGATTCTGTTCTACATTGGACTTATTGGTCAAACAGTTAAATATTTGATAGAAAGCATTTCAATTTGACCTATTTCAACCCCCTTTTCTTAATCTACTTGTCTGGTTTGTCTATTTTAATTCATTTTGATTCCTTTCAATTAAGACATTAATACACATCAGCTTGACTTTATCCTTGGCTCATTATATCACCATATGTAAATTGAGACATGAACAGATCTCCCTCTTTTCCTAGCAGGATGTGTAATATTGCCATTGAAGCTTACAAATTCTTGCCCAAAACCTGTACTAAATTGTCCTTTCCCTTTTTGTATGTATTGCATGTAATTTATACGTACAGTTATCATCAGAACCATTTTTCAGATCCTGTATTTAACAACAACTGAGATAGATAGATAGATATAGATAGATATATATATATATATTATTTATTGGTGATATAGGAGGGGAAAATCTTGGCTTAAGTTACAGTGTCATCCAGCTTCCTGACCTTGCCTCAGGCCTAGCTTGTCTCTTACTGAAATCTTGATTCTTGAGAACCTCTACACTAGGAGAACTAAGCCACTAAATAAAAAATTGGCTGTATTTTATCATCTCTATTCCTTCTGTCTGTCCTGATTACAAAATATGTCAGACTGCTGTAAAAAAAAAAAAAAAATTTGAGTTACTACAATGGAAGTTAAATAGCAAGTTAAATAGCACGTCTCTATCCTAAATAATTTAAAGAAGAATTCATATGATTCCAGTTTCACCCCGATACAAAATGCGGCAACACCTGTTAGGAGGATGTGGCAATGGTTTCATAATGTACAACTGCATTGCATAACCGCAGGAGGGAAAAATACATGTTTGATCATGAGAAGGGAAAAGATAAGTCAGGTGCAGCATATCCCTTCTGCCAGGACTAACCTTTCAACCTGGCTGCTGTGCCAGTTAATTTTCAGCTGTTTGGCTGCTGAGATACTCTTGGTGCTTGGTTCTGTCGGTACCATAGCTTCCTTTAGATAGGGAGACTGCTCACGGGTCTTTCTCCTCACCCGTCCATCTGCAAGGCCCAGTCTCTGAACACTCCTCTTTGGCCATTCTCCGTTCTCTTCAGGTCCGGTGGCCTTGTTCCGGCCAAAAATAATAGTTGTCTTCCCTGCAAATAAGCCATTTAGCCAAATGCTTCACTGTGTTCAGCTCCTCTTTCATAGCACACGTTAGCAGCATTCAAGCTCAGAAAATAGTCATGGTCAGCATCAGACAGAACATCTTCTTGACCGTCGTTCCCATGTTATGGTTCAGCCCATCATGTTTAAGGTGAGCCAGACACAAATATTTTGAACTGTGCACATGTACTACAATGGTGTCCTAAATCTCATCTCAATCTGTTCTTATCAGGGTCATCTTGCACCAGAGATCTGTCTTCCTGCTCATTAATGTCCCCACACAACAAGGTGGGGTGTCATTGAGGATCTTTGGTGGGGCAGCATCCGTCCCTGTACAAGCTTTCTGAAGATACTGAACAACTTCTGTAGTAGGCAATGTTTGCCCTATGAAAAATCTGTGGTCTCAGCTGCGTGCAGTTAGACCCCTTTTCTGGAAAGTTTTGCAGGGCTCTAGAGGAGCTCGTCAAGGGTTACTGGTTGAAGTATTTCAAGTCTCAGGCAGACACCCAGCATCAGCTGTTCCCAAGTGAACCATAAAGGAAAGTTCAGTGTGAATATTAATGAAACCATCTATAGCCGAGAGGCCTCATTAGGAGTTCATGTTATCTGATAACAGAAAGAAAAGGAAGTCATTTTAGTAGGATGCAAAACCAGGAACTGCTCGTTGTCTCCAGGAACTGTAAGTGAATGGATGTGGGAGCAAGAGGATGATACCTTGTTCTTTGACGATGTTTTCTCATCTACTTTTAGGAAATGTTCTCAAAACAAGAATAAAATTAACCTTTTTTCAATACAAAGATGAATATATATATATATGAATATGAAAAAAAAAAAAAAAACATGTGGATACCTCTTATTGGGACACACCAATAAGTATTAGAGAGGTTGTAATAAATAAGCAACTTGATTTCATTAGAAAGGAGGTCACAAAGTCCAAAACTATTCGATATGTACACCATAATGAAATGGGTATTCCTGGTTCTTACAGAAAGGATGCAGATAAACCTTTTCTGCTTGGACAGACTTGATTTTTTACCATAAGCGAAAGACCATAAGCAGTAGCAGGACTTGGTGAAGAAAGCATTTCTGATCAATACCACATTCATAAAAAGGAAGGTAATAAGGTAATAGAAACTGGTATTAATAAAGAACTGTTTTCTAATAACATTATACAAGCTTAATGTGTATGTATAACTTGAAAATATATAAGTTTAACTCCAGTATTGCAACAGATAAATGTGGGCTCCGTTCTAGTACTTGCTTCATCTGAAGCATCTGCAGCTCTGGAGGGATAAGCCTGGATTAACTTCTGATACACAAACTGATTCTCAACCGCTCCAGTTCAAGTGATTTGTGTAGCTTATGCTGTATTTGTTCTCAGGAAGACGACTTTATAGCCTGTTACTAAAATGCTCAAGTGTCTTAAGGCCTTTCCATAATAACCAGCCCTTTCATTTTAGGCTACTTTTTTTTAGAGCTTTTACCTATAACTGGCTAGGAGTGTTTTAAAGAGCTTTGCTCTCAACCAGATGTAATTGCTTGTTTATGTAAGAAAGCACTACATTGCAGGCTAATCTATTCCGTATCAGTTTCCAAAGGAACAAAAAAATAGAGCAATAATTTATTCTGCTTGCATGCCCTTTTCCCTTTTTTTTTTTTT
>NW_009185615.1:0-9196 GCF_000690835.1 Fulmarus glacialis | reverse complement strand
AGGGAAACATTGCTCTGCATTGGTTTTGCATCATGAGGGATTGCTTCCATTATAGAAAATGTTTCTTGTGTATGTAGTGTATCTGTTGTATAGGCGTAGAGCAATTTGAAATCTTTTAAAAGAAAGATTTTCGTGTAGCATGTGTGTGGGATCTCAAAACTTGCAATGTGCTAACTCCCTGATCTCATTGTCTAAGAAGACTTAGACAATCTTGAATGCAAGGTATCATCATGTTGTACAGCATTTTTAGGGTAAAGAAGCAGAAAATCTTCTGTGTGCAAATCTGATAAATATCTACAATTGTTCATAACTATTATGTTTTTACAGGCAGAAAAACATGTGGGAACTTTAGATTATTCACTGAATTGTCAGTGGGTCAATAGCAAAGAAAGAATTAAAGCTGTGAATTCTGAACCCCCGTTTTCAACCCATTGAGCCTGTTACCCTCTGATTAGTAACAGCTCTTTCTGTAAAACTTGCTTATTTATAAAAATTTCCAGTAGAAAAATAACTACAAACTCTGCAAAAGTTAAGAAAGCAGTGAAAATTAAGTATTGATCGATATATTGGGCAAGATACAACCTTTGATCAGACAGCATATTATTTTTAAACAATTTCATTTTTTGTATAGCTAACTGCAGGTGTTTGAATAACTTACAATGTCTCCTGAAACTTCAGCTATATCTTCAAATGTCTTTTTTAGCACTGGATAATCAGAATTCTCCAAATGTGACATCTGTGACAACAAAAAAAATTATACACTGCTGCCATGGTTATATTCGGTGTTTACATTTCATTTAATTGGACACTTCTTCCACCACAAGACAGTAAGTGAATTATGAGTGGCAGAACTTGATTTACTTTCCATATTTATCGAGTTTTTTTAAAATAACTATAAACATAAGACATAGGCTTTGTGATCCTTACCTTTTCCATACATAACAGCCATGCTTACCGGAAGAACTGGAGTCTGCAAGAGCTCAATCACACATTATACCCTTAATTTTAATTCCCATCGCAACCTTCCCTCAACAACAGGATTTCAGGCAGGGGGTTGAGAGACGGCGATTTGATTCCCAGCCTTGTGAGAGAAGGAGGGAGCAGAGACGACGCAGAAGGTCAAACGTCCCGCTGGAGGAACAGGGCCCACCTCCACGCATCACTGTTCTGTAAAACATTAGCTCAGATGTAGATGTCAATGATGTTTTCTGTCTAGAGCTGCTAAAAAGTGAGGCTTTTCGTTCACTCTTTGCAGGATAGTTTTCAGCACCAAAATTGCAGGCAATTTAATTACAGAATTAAAATCTCTGTATTACTGGTGCTACTTCTCTGAGGAGGACAATGCTAGAAGGCCATATACAATCTTTTTTGTGAGTAGATTGTCAATTATCTCTCATTCAGTTGTTGGGATCTCCAGGAGCCGCTTCTGACAAGAGGAATATGTTTCAACACATAAGAAAAAGGCACACTTAAAAGAAAGACACGGCTGGGTGTATTCCAACGACGAGTATATCCAGAGCAGAAAAAAGTCCTACCATTTTGAGCAGCACTTGTTAAGCTCCCAGGCTTTGCTTTTGGCCTGACCTGAAAATATGGGAATGTGCTTCTGGTTTTCTACTTCTCTCTCTAGTTCTTCTCAGAAGACTATCGTCTCCTGTTTCTTGGAAAACTCATTATGGTGAGGGAAGCAGTGAGTAACTCAGCAACACATGCCACTGACATGCAGGACTAGGTTATTTATGTGCTGCAGTTTCAGTTTATGAAATATATTATGTAATTTTAGGTGGTTTATGTACTGTTGTATTGTAAGCTTACCTTTGTATCGAATGTATTTTACCCAGAAGCCTTTGCAAGAAGCAAAAAGCTGTTGCTGGTTGGTTTTTTTTGTTGTTTGGGGTTTTTTTAATTTATTTTCCTTTCTTTTCTTTTCAAAATCTCCCCCTCCCTTAAGGGGAAAATGGGCTCAGCTATTAGCGGGGAGTGTAAACAAATCCAAGTCATAGAAAATCCTGGGCCTTCCAAGCCTGAGAAGGTAAGGAGACATCCCGGTTTCAAAAGCTGAAAGAACAAAGTAATTGAATGGTGTTGTGCTGCCTACTGGGAATCAGTTGCTCAAGAGAGAGCCAAGAACAAAGAAAATAGGAATATAACTGCGTAGGTCAATAGTAACATACTTTTTTCTAATTTGGACAAGTATTAAAAAAATAAGGAGGCCAGCTAAAGAAGGTTAGAGGTGCTACTGGAAGAGACCAAAGACCAGTAGAGAGGCGTGGAAGCCCTCGGAGATACCCCTGTGTGCAGGTGATTCTTTTGTTGCTTCACGGGCGAATCTATATTGTCCAGCACCATCTCAGTATTTCTTGCTGCCATAGACTGTTTTGCAGGAGTGGGGGTCCAGGTGAGGGCCTGAGAGAGCAAAAGGGGGAGCAGGAGGGGTGAAAGGGTTTGGAGACTTCTCTGTTTTTAAGTACCTCATTGACCACCTACCCAGGTTAGCGAGCTACAGGTGTTCCTGCCCCTCTCTTCAGACCCTACCCCCCTTCAGTGTGGGACCCCCACCATGAAACCCTCTTCTAGCCCTTTCCTCCACTGCACTGGAAGCTGGACATGAGCTGGCAATGTGTGCTCGCAGCCCAGAAGGCCAACCGTATCCTGGGCTGCATCAAAAGCAGCGTGGCCAGCAGGTCCAGTGAGGTGACTCTGTCCCTCTGCTCTGCTCTGGTGAGACCCCACCTGCAGTACTGCGTCCAGCTCTGGGGTCCTCAGTACAAGAAAGACATGGACCTGTTGGAGTGGGTCCAGAGGAGGGCCACCAAAATGATAGGGGGGGTGGAACGCCTCTTCTGTGGAGAAAGGCTGAGAGAGTTGGGGTTGTTCAGCCTGGAGAAGAGAAGGCTTTGGGTAGACCTTATTGCGGCCTTTCAGTACTTAAAGGGGGCTTATAAGAAAGATGGCAGCAACCTTCTTAGCAGGGCCTGTTGTGACAGGACAAGGGGGAATGGTTTTAAGCTAAAAGAGGGTAGATTAGCTATAAGGAAGAAATCTTTTATGATGAGGATGGTGAAACACTGGAACAGGCTGCCCAGAGAGGTGGTAGATGCCCCATCCCTGGAAACATTCAAGGTCAGGTTGGACGGGGCTCTGAGCAACCTGATCTAGTTGAAGATGCCCACGGCAGGGGGGTTGGACGAGATGACCTTTAAAGGTCCCTTCCAACCCAAACTATTCTATTATTCTACACTGTCCCTTCTGCCTGACCAATCCTCCCACCAACCCCTCAAAACACGGTGGGCTGAATTAATCCAATTGAGCCCTGGATGCTTGGATCTTTCAGTAGCAACAAAACTGACCAATATTTCTAAGATGAAATACGAAAATTGACTTTATAATGATTTCACAAGAGAAGAGTGAGATAAGTGAATCCATTGACATTTAATTACACATTAAATTCTGTCAGATACTGCTGCTAAAGTTTTCATTTAAATCTCAGTGAGACACAGTAGAGCTATAGGTCATGGAAAGAAGGAAACTTTGTATCCTATGGTGAAAATATGAATGTCTGTGTAAATAATGTGAAAATTCATTTCAGGAGGGATGAGCCCATCTGCAAACTTCTAACAGGGCTGCAACAGCTAGACGGTGCCAGCTCATGGTCTCCAGTTGCAGAATTTCAACACCAGAAAACACACCTCTAGAAAATTTTATGATCTTGTCCTATTACCTGAACTCAAAATATGTTATTTCCCCCGTGGACATGGATGTCATCTGAAGTCATGTATGTTTTGCATAGCAGCACTGCCTCTCCCACCCCAAAAATGATATACAAAGTCAAAGGATGTTTTGCCTTGAAAATGTGAGCATCCAATCTTATAAGATGATTTATTTGAGGGGGAGAAAAGAAGTGTGCATCACTTATAAATAATCATCGAAGTATCTCCACAAGTTAAATACAAATCACACTTCAGTTCCTAAACATTGGGTCAGTTTAACTCCAGTCTTTTAACACGTTCTTGAGTCAAAACACAGATGGGTCAAGAGATGACACTTGTACTTGCATTGTCCAGTCAACAACATGATTCATTTTGTAGGGCTGGTTGCGTAAGTTGACAAGATAATCCAGCCCGCCCTAGCAGCTGCTGCCCTGCTGACACGCTGATGTGCTGTCCTTAAGAGAAAAGCTAAGTACAGTTCATCTGAAAACATGCTAGTGATGAAACTTCAGCAGACACAATGCAATGAAAAGCTAAAAAGTTCACTCAAAAATGTCAGGTCTCACAACATGAATCTGAAGTTTCAGAAGAAGAATATCCATGTGGAAATACAAAGAGATCAGGGAGATGGTTGGGTGGTTTCAGTATGCTTTGAACAACATTCAGCAAACTTGCATTGCCTTAGGTGAGAGAGGATGGTGCTGTGTGTCAGGCAAATTCAAACCTAATATAAAGAAAGGCAGAGGTACTTAATTCAGAATAAAAAAAGTTTTCACTGCGTAATGAAAGAGTTGAATCCTACCTGGGTGCAGGATACTTAAGTTTGGTTGTTTTTTTGGTTTTTTTTTTTTTTTTAAATACGGTTACATGCTTCAAAGGTTTCTCTGTAGTAGAAAGGAATACATAAAGGCTTTGAATCAGGACCTCTCTTGTTCTGCCCTACTTCCCTTACCAGCTGCCCTTAATACTTAGGCTAACACTCCTATTTGTCTACCCCACATACCTGCTGGGAGTGCCCTGGCTTGGCAGGCGAGAATCTCCCAGCCTCAGAGACGGATTGCACAAGGTCTGACAGTAACTCAGCATCAAAACTGGGATTACCATGCGTGTTTCTGTTCTCCCAGTCTCGTGCCCGATGTATTGCACAGGCGCGACATGATGTGTGCTCTCTGTATTTATTGACTGCGGCGCGTGGTACAAAGGTTAAGGCTGAAGGCTGGACCCACAAAGGCATTTCAAGGCTGGTAGGGATGGTCACATCTCGAAGTCCGAAACCAAGATTTTTAACACCTCCTTGCAACTGTCAGCTAATGCTGGTTTCCATACAGACCCGCAATTCCAGAACTGAAGTTCCCTATTAAATCCAGGCTTTGCACAAAACACCGTCCCTTCAGATTGCCCGAGGGAAAAACTGCGGAGGAAAAAAGCAGCAAAGGTGTTGTCATGATGGAGATGGAGATAAAGCTGAAGTGGACGAGGGGTAAATCCCGGCTCAGCAGGGCTGCCCCTTGCTCGTCGCGGTGGATTGTGTCTACTTTTGGCAGATGTCTGCTTGGGGCTTCTTTTCCTTACTGGCAATCCATCCTGTGCTCTCCTCACCAATAAAAATACAACTGAATGTAACTGGCTCTACAGAGAAGACAATGTTATCAAACAGAGTAATAAAACACTCCAAGTTATTGACCTCAAGTTATATTTTCAGGAAAAACAAAAACCCAAAACCACTTTTTGGCAGAAGTGACTTGACAATGTATCGTGTACCATTAACGCATTAGGTCTTACATCAGCTGTGTTAACTTTCCATGTTGCCACAGGCACTGCTAATAAGCCAAAGGTTTTTGGCATCAGTCTGGGGCAGCTCCAGCTAACTAAAGTTTACTTTGTTACTTTATTTATGTACAGATCTCCACTCTAGTTCCTGCTTCCCTGCTTCCCCTTCTACCCACATGTTCAGCGTGTGTACAGACAGAGCTGCCAGAGAAGCCGAGTCCCTTGGCATGAACCCTTTTCCTTTTTCTGGGGAGGACTGCCTGCCAAACGCTGCTGAGCTGGGCTGGCAGGCTGGGTTGGTAGAGAACTTCTCTTTCTTTGCGTGTCCCTGGTCTGGTTTAGCAAAATTCTGAAGCAGCAAGTCCATAGGTTCTGGGGACAAAGTTGATCTTTGCATGGAAATTAAGTGAGCATCTCGAATACCAAACCTAGTGTCACTTATGGAAGGGCACAGCACCTGGCACCTGTATTGCTGGTGGTTGGATGCAGCTGAACTGCTGCAGACCCCTTCTCAGAGAGCCCTGGTGCCCTCCCTCCCTGCGGTCCCCATCTCCTCCAGACCACCCCACCAATTGTTTGCTCTGCTAGCAAACCATGTCTTCAAGAAACAAAACGAGACACTGCTATGAGAAAGGTCACAGCAAACAAATTCTGTTTTCTTTGTTATCTGAACATGGTTTTAGGGGGATGCCTCAGTTACATGCGAAAGCACAGCTCCTCTGTGGAGGGCTTTCGTGTGCACCAGCTGATTCACTGATCACTTTTTTTCCCCTCAGATTCCCTATCTGGAAGGTGGGGATAAACTTTTCTTGGAGGGATGTATTATCTTGGGAGGAGTTATTACTGAGAAGTGACTAATGTTAGTGCTTGGCTACTACCATCGTGAAAGCCAAATTAATTGTGGTTATACAGCAAAATCCATTACTCTTTGTTCATAATGGAATTAATGCACTACCTAAATCGTTTTCAGCATCCCACCCAATACTTGCTATCCCATGTGCAAAGCTGCACACCTTTGCAATTTCTTTATGCTTATTATCATTTTTCCAATTTAAAATACTGACTCAAAAACATCTATTAAGATTTATAAAATACACATATTCTAAACAAATAGTAATTTGTCTTCATTTCCTTTAAGATACGTCAATCTTAATTCAGGTTGTTAGTCCTTAAATAATGAATAGTTGTTATCAACTGTTCCATCTTATGGATTCACCTCACCAGCTTCTCTGAAATTATCGTGCTCTTCCTACCTACGAGACACAAGAAAACATTCTTACTGACTTCCCTATAAGCTTTAACTGAGCAATATTTTGTGGCATTTAACTAATGACAGAGTAAGGTACCCATCAATTAAAATTTCCACCCATACAGCCAAACAGTTGGTGCTAGGATATGGTCTTGGAATAATGTGTCATTTTAACCTGCACAGTTTACAGAAATCACATACTGTACTTTCTCATCACCAACTGTGGTTTATGCTTAATTATTCAAAGTTATGTTGCCTGAGTTTTCTATTATACCTTAAAAATGCACTCCTGGGAGTTCAGAGCTTTGTAGAAGAAAGCAGAATTACATCTTCGTCTTTGTTTGCTGAATATTTAACAGCCCTGCTTTACTCTGAGCTCTCCTAGAAAGTGAGCCTGGCTAGGAAACTCAAATTCTGTCCCTCCAACGAGTACAACCATAAAATAGCCCCGCAGAGGCCAACCTCGTGGCATCGGCTTACTAGATGAAAGCAGAATCCAATCCACCTCAGGAGTAGCTGTGAAGTAATTGTGCGGATCTTTACCTCTCTCCGTGGGGCAAATTAAAACATTTGTACTCATCAGGGTGAATTCTTTACTAGTATTGTTAGAACATTGCTGTGATTTCTGTTTCTTTTTTGGTTTAAGAGAGACCTTGAATATTGAAAGATAACATGAGTGGAAGCCAGGGTGATCCAACTAGCCCGTTTATCTCAAATTGCTGAGAAAACAGGTGTTTTTTTCTTAATTTCTGCTTCCGACTTGTATGTCTCTTTCCAGGAAGAAACATCAAAGGCCTACTTTTTGTTTCCACCAAACGCACGGGGGTATATAAGAGGTGCTTGGGAACAAACTGAAATTCCCATTCACCACTGTTGTTTATGCAAGAGGAAGAGACCAAACGTTCAGGGAAGAAATCACATCTTTCATTTCATACTTAACAGCTCAAAAATGGTGGTAGTATCTCAATTATTTCTATACGTGAATGAGCTGTCAGTCATTTCAGCATTCTTCGCTGCATTACAGACTGCTTGTTTTGCTGGAGTAACCATAATAGAGAAATGCAACACTGCCTGTGCTGTGTGGCCATATATATTACAGAGCAGTGATATATGACTAGCATCAGCTGTGGCAGTGGAACTCCTACAGCAAGATTTGTGTTTCTTACAGGAGTACGTGCTATAAATATAGCTATAACCACACACTCGTTCTTTACCTTAAGAATTTATTCATGAATTTTAACAGTCAAGAGTACGAGTAACTGATAAGAGGGTAGAGCTCCCTGGAGCAGAATACCTCCATATAAACAGAAATCTGGCTCTACATCGCAGGTCAGAGCAGCCTTCTCTAGCACCTGAAGTGCTGACTGTAGATACTCCACATAGCGATATATTGCAATACTTGTTTGATTTGTACCTAAGAAGAAATCAACCTGTTCAGCAGCCAGGTAATTATTAAGTGCAGGCTGCATCGGACTAATTGCATAAACCACGGACCAGTGTAACACAACACCAGCAAGCCTCAAAGAAGGGTTTTATTCTTCTTTCAGAAATTTCTTTTTTTCGCAATGCCTACTAATATTTTTCTGTTTCCGCATTCTGAGTACATTCAAGTCTCAGTATTGTGCAGCTTCCCTAATCCGCTCTTCTTGTTGGCCTCGTGCTCTGGTGATTCTCATGCTAAACTTCTCATCCACTTGTTTCACGTATAAATCTTGTTGAGTAAGGTGCAGGCATTGCTACAACTCAGCATCGTGCTATATTGATCAGCGTTCTCCCAGCCTTCCCTGTAGTTCGGCGGCACACACGGCACGCAGGATGGCCATCTGCTGCAGACAGACCGAAGTGACGAGCGAACCGGGTTACAGAAACATAGACTCAAAGAATGGTTTGGGTTGGAAGGGACCTTCAGAGATCATCTAGTCCAAGCCCCCTGCCACGGGCAGGGACGTCTTTCACTGGATCAGGTTGCTTACAGCCCCGTCCAACCTGACCTTGAACACTTCCAGTGATGGGGCATCCACAGCTTCCCTGGGCGACTTCTGAGAAGCACCAGTTCATGGGAGCCGCAGGTCAGTCACCGTTAGAAACCGAGTGCCAGCCGGCAAACTGGTGTTTTCTCTTGCGTTTGGCAGCAGCCCTCCGGAGGAACTCCGTCTCCCTGGCTGGAAAGGAGGGAATGAGGCAGAAAGCTGCCCTCCACGGGGCATGTAGTCCGCTTACTCCCTTAGTAACTTTTCCATCATGACATCAAAGGGGCAACGTGTGGCGTTAGCATTGCGCAGCGCTCAATTCAGCTTACAGCATTGGCTCTGTGCTTTCTCGGAGTCCCGGAAAGAAAAAAGCCCCAAGCAGAGAGTTCCACTCCTCGTTTAAAAAGCCGGAGGGGGAGCGGGCGGCGGGAAGGGCTGGCGCCGGCCGTCAGACCCTCCCCGCTGCCTTGCGCTAAGGCAGCACGGCTCGAAACCTC
>NW_009185614.1:0-2309 GCF_000690835.1 Fulmarus glacialis | reverse complement strand
CAGATTTATTGGGTAAGAGTGATCAGCTGTTTCTTTTCTCTCATTTAGTAGTTTGAAACCGTTCATTTTGGGTCAGATCATCTTTCAGAGATGTTTTCTCTCCTCTCCCACTATCTGAAATGCATTAATATCCCTTAAGCTAGGGAGATTTTCGCACGATTTTCTAGAAACTTTTCCTGTGTGACGCATTATATATGTCCGTTTACTCCTTAGAAACTCGTGCTGTGCTATGAAATTATTTTTATTTGCCATTGCAGATGCAGTATTCCCTCTGTGCAGACGTCGAGGAATGCTTTGGTCACTCAGGCCTTCAGGGCATGAGTTTGGGCTGCAGGGCAGCGTTAGCGACTTGGCTACAGATTTCTGCCCTTCGACAGCAGAAAGGTTTTTGTTTGAGCATTCACTCACAGGAAATGTTGTCCAAATTCTCTATTATATTCGCCCATCAACATTACGCCATGTTCTCTTACTGCTTTTAGGCAATTACCTGCATCAGAGCTGGTTTTTGGGTGCAGGGTAAGCTTTGCAAAGGAGCTGTTGAGAGGATGTCTGCTCAGACAATAGCAAAAAACTTAAACGATGCCTTAATCCAGAAATAAATGGAAATAAAATAGTATGGAAATAGGGGTAAATCACTTCCTTCCACAGCCCTTACCACAGCCTTTCAAAACGCAGTTCTTCATTAATACCAGCAGAAGGAAGTATTCAGTTGCAAAACAGACTGGTAAAACCTGACAAATCAATCATAGTTTACTCTAGTGAGTATTCATTAACACAGGACAGTCAAAAAAATGGAATTTATTATTAATTGCTTTTCAAGCTCTTTAGAAAAGTACTTGTGATTTCCCACGAAGGTTTCCTTTGGTTTGCCGCACCAGCAGAAGTGCAAGAATTATTCCTGTTTCAGAACTGAAGTTCTCTTAAGAAAGTTCATTCCTGGTTAAATTGGCAGGCTTAAAAAAGAAATTATCAACAGCCTTTCTGAAGGTGCTGCATTCTTTCCAAACTGCTCAGGCCTTTCCCTTCACTTTCATTTACACGTGCAAAATAAGGAGCGTACACAACTAGGTGTTCCTACCAGGCAGGTACAAACACCCGAGTGCTGCTTAAAAGGAAATGATGCTGGCTTATACAAATGTTACTAGAGAGGCCTCATGAAAATAACATTTTTTTTTTTTTTTTAAGGGATCTCTTGTCATCCCATGTAGTGAGCGTCGGCTTTTTATCACAAAGATGGTTGTGGTAGGACCTATTTCCATGAGTAGATTTTGCCTGCAAATTCTATTACTTTCTAATAGTATCAGGCCTGCCTCTTGGTGCATGTGTCTATGTAGCTCTCCGACCTAGGATTTTGATACTCGGTGGACTGAAACAATAAGCAGGCTCCCCTGGCTACTTGTACTTAAAATTCAAAGTGAAAACAGAGCTTTTGGGTCTTTTTGCATACAGCTTTGAGATTCTCAGAATTATTCCCAAAGCTCCTTTGTTTCAATTTTATTTACCTCTGTGTTTTTTAATACTACATCTCTCTTTCTCTCCAAATGACTCTACAGCAAGCTGGGATGATTGTCCTCCCCTCCAATTTTTTAACCCTTTTTATGCATAAAGCAAAAGAAAGATCGTGCTAAAGACAGTAGCTAATCAAGCAGAAATGAATTGTGAATCACAAATTATTTCTCCCTTACTAACACTTTAGAAAAGGTCAAGGATGTGCGTTCATCTTACCTAACTTCTTGCACAACCAGGCAAGAACACACACACGTCAGTCCCTCAGACCATGACATATGTGCTTGCTGTAATTTCAGAAACTTCGGGAGGAACTTTTAATCTTTATATGGTACCCAACCAATGCAAACCAAGCAATTAGAGTGTCTTTGTATCACATTAACAAATGGAAATTGCATTTTACAGAGAAATAATATTTATGTGAACAAATCCAGGCTTCTAAGAACTATTTCGTTATTCAAGTAGGAAAACTGAATTTACTTTAGTTTTGTCATGAATCTATTAGCCAGTGTTTACTAGTTCTTTAACTGTGAAAAGGGCATTTTTCATGTAAACTCTCTGAAGCATTTACAAAAAAACCTTGGATATTCAAAGCAGAACTGTACCCTGCAAGTTGTACAACACAGCAAATATAACATGATTTTTCAATCCAATCAAATTAAACATTTCACTAATACTCATACACCAGCTGATTGAATTACAATTGTATGCTAAAGACTTTCTAGGTAATACAGACAAACATCTACTGTTCTACAGGCATTGCTGGTTACTCTTTGAAAGTTGACCCTCTAAACCTAGAGCTG
>NW_009185613.1:0-14166 GCF_000690835.1 Fulmarus glacialis | reverse complement strand
CCCCCCCCAAAAGAAGAGAAAAGAGGACTTTTTATGACTAGTGAGATTTGCATTACCACTGCTGGCCACAACAAAGAGGTCTGCAGACTGGAGCTGGATCTCAGGAGTGAAAATAGATCTAATACAAACCCCTTATTCACCAATCCTCATAGACTGTGTTTACAGCAGAAGGTTTTGGCATGTAATGCAGAGTGGGAGTAATTTTTTGAGTGTGGAAAAGGACACTTAGAGAAGTTTGGCTAGCTTTGCTACATGTAATTCCTTTACATGAAAGGCGTTAAACTCTCAAATTCTGTCCCTATAGATGAGTTGAGAAAAAGGATGAACTATGTCTTTTTATTTACTGCACATCAAAATTCTTAAACATGAACTTTGGCTTCAAATTTGTCTTTGTGTGTGAGTCTTTTCACAATATGTTTCTGAACCCCACAGGAAGATTAACAAATGAAGGAAATAACACTAGCTCTCTCAGAGAATGACATATCTCTGATGTTTGCTTGATTGCCCCTTCTGCCAAATCACCTGCGTTTGCTATTCCGAATAGTTGTGCTGTTCCTAATGGCTTTGTTTGGTATTCCAAACTGATGTTGCATCAAATTATGTGCTTGTTTGTTTGTTTGTTTTCCACAGGACTTCTCTTGTAAATTAGCAACAGCTAATGGGGAGTTAAACCGTTCTCAAAATTGACTATATCAAACTCACTCAGTAAAAAAAAAAAATGACCTTTAGAGAGAATTGACTGTTACAGAAATATACCCCAGGGGTCTCGGAGAATGACACATGAGGAGCGGCGGCCATTGGGGAAAGAACTTCTTAGAAGTATTTCATAAATAACAAAGCCCAAATCAGAGCCTTTTCTCATCCTTTCAAAAATAATTGCCTCCCTTCATTGCACTGGATCATGCAATCTATCTGATTCATTAAATATAACATCTTCTTTTGGTCCATAATTCACTATGGTGGTCCCGGTGGAATCACTGATGTTGGAAGTAGAGAGGAAAGGTGAAGTCATACACAACTGTCTGGCAACTCGTGTCTTAAAATTTGCTCACTTGAATTACTGTGAACTGGATCAGGTACAGAATGAGCTGGAAATGAATGAACTGCAAACTTGTCTGAACCATTGTCTAAAGCTGGAACTGACGATCTCCATTCTCTAATGTACACACGAAGTTTACTTGTCTTTTAATATCTCATTTCCTCTTGCATTATTTGTCAGAAAGGCCAAAACATGATGAAACACTGTTCAATCAGTGCTGCTAGGCCTATCTAGAACAGAAAAGCACTAGAAACCTCACCCCAAATACTCTCTAATCAAGAAATCCAGATACACCTCCAGTTCAACATATAAAATATACATTGGCTGTCATGGAAGACGAGCACTGATAGTGTTGTGTAACATTTAAGCCTCATTTTGCAAACAGCAGAGATCTAGAGAGAGTTTGCATAATCGTGTAAACTCCTCAGCCTTGAAGCAAATTGAAAATCTAGCTCCATTTGAAGATTTATCTATTGCTGAATTAAAATCCTACCTTAGATTCAGAAACAACTATGGGAGTTTTATTAAGAACTAATGTTTTTTAACATGTGTGCCGGCTTAACTCTGAAATGTCTTTCTCAGCTACTGTCAGCAAGATCAGATTGTGAAGTGAAAACTGTCCTTTTACTTTCCAATTATGAGTGAGCTGGGACATACAAATTTTCTGCAACACTGCTTCAGCTTTCTCATACATGTAGTTTGTAACGGTTTAAGATACTCACTATATAAAGTAAACATCTAACATGTCTGTAAGGTTTAGTGTTTGAAAACAGAATCTTGAGTCCTGGTTTTAAATTTCTTGAGGAGAGTTTGGTGAGAATCTCTTCCCTAACTTGAGTTTAAAAAAAAAAGTTAGATAGAATCACACAAAATGTAGGATAGGTTGCATCTCCAGATTTGGCAGCTTATGCATCACTGAGAAACTGCTTTTTAAAGTAATAAATCACAGACATCATAAACCTAACATGTCTTCCACTATAGACTCTTCTATTGTTCTGCTGAAAAAGGTTAAGTATCAGAGATATATTATACAAACCCAAGTCATTGACATGGACAATATAGTTATACTTTTATTAATGGAGCAGTTTACAAAGAACAGCATAGCAACATGAACGACCTCAAGAGCATTAACTAAGCAGTCCAGCAATTTTGTTTGGGGGAAAAAAAGTCATTGATCAAAATTAGGAGGTTTATAATTCTGATAGAACCTCAAATATTACAAAATATTACAAAAATGCATTGTGAGCTAAGTAAAAAAGCAAAACCAAAGTTACATAGTTCAACCTGATATATTTCATATTTTTGTTTTAATTGGAAACAAATATCTATGTTTCAGACTGCTGGAATCAGGTAACTTGTTCTCACCCTTTCCCTCACCCTCTCCCTTTCCCTCTCTCTCTCCCTCTCGCTCTCCCTCTCTCTTTCCTTTTTTTCCCTTTTGTCTCCTTTCACAGAAGCCCAGAAGCACAGAACGGTTGAGGTTGGAAAGGACATCTGGAGGTCATCTTCTCCAACCACCCTGCACAAGCAGGGGCCACCTAGAGCAGGTTGCCCAGCATCATGTCCAGATCACTTTTGAATATCTCCAAGGATGGAGACTCCACAACCTGTGCCAGTGCTTGGTCACCCTCACAGTAAAAAAGTGTTTCCTGATGTTCAGAGGGATCCTCCTGTGTTTCAGTTTGTGGCTCTAGTCCTGTCACTGGGTACTATTGAAAAGAGCCTGGCCCCATCTTCTTTGTACCCTCTGTTCAGATTTTTATATACATTGATAAGATCCCTCTGAACCTTCTCCTCTCTAGGCTGAACAGTCCCATCTCTCTCAGCCTTTCCTCATAGGAGAGATGCTTCCGTCTCGTAATCATCTTTGGGGCCCTTTGCTGGACTCACACCAGTATATACATATCTTTCTTGTACTGGGGAGCCCAGGACTGGACACAGTGCTCCAGGTGTGGCCTCACCAGTGCTGAGTAAAGGGGAAGGATGACCTCCCTCGACCTACTGGCAATACTGCTCCTAATGCAGCCCAGGATACCATTAGCCTTCTTTTCTGCAAGGGCATGTTGCTGGCTCATGTAAATGCTGGTTTATTCCTTTTTCCCTTTTCCTTTTCTTTTTCCTTTTTTTCTCTCTCTAGACAGTGAACCAAAAAAAATCAGCTTTTATAGAGCTTTCAATTCCTTCTCTGAAAAGGCATTGACCTGATACATAATTATTATCCGAGTAGATTGTTTTAGCTCTAGGGATAGTCATAAATTTCAAATACTGTATTAGCACCCATCCAACAGGCAAGTGCTTCAGCCGTGTCTCTTACTAGCTCATAATACTCTTTGAATAAAATGCATGCTCTAGACTGTGACTGGTGACTAGATAAATCAAGTGGTCTTAACTCAGGTACCTGATGGCTCTCATGAATCTTTCTCTTATAGGTCACCTGTTTCAATCTCAGACAGCACCGTTAATGAATGCAAGTTACAAGTATCAGTTGACCATCTAATGGCCTATGGAAAATAATTGAGCTTATTTTAGTCTAGTTTTGAGTGCTTACATCTCAGAAATGTGAGCACTGGAGAAAGTTGCAGTTGTTTTCTCTTCATCCTTGACAACTGGAGAACAATTAAATCTAGCTTCAATTCACTTAAAAAAAATCAGCAACAAATTTACTCATAGCATTGCAAATTCTTACTAAGTCCTTTGCCCAAATTCTTGGAAAGGGTCCTTTTTGCTCTTGTTTTAATGATTGGTTGGAGGGTAAATGATTTAACTTCTGTGTACATCTAAGGTGACATGCTATAATTTATAGAAATGCCAGTGCAGTGAAATAACCCAAACACAAATGAATGTACTGACAATTCCTATGTAATTACTTCAGAGCTGTCACTTTTTGATGTGTGCTCAGTGCATTAGTGCATAATAAATGTGAAACACCCCAGTAATCAATATTCCTTGTCAAGCACAACTATATTAACATGGACTTATTACCATGTTTTTCCTTCTGATTCTTCTTTTCTACTTGTTTAATTAATCTAAATGCATTGCATTACCATTCCTAAAATATAACACTGCAGCTTAACTTGGATTATTTTGCAACCTGTTTTTAAAAGGCTCAGTAGCAAGCCATATCATTTACACTACACTGTGGGAACAGAATGCTTGTTGAGGTTCTTCTTAATGCAACATGGACGCAGGCTGTGCTGGATTGCTTTGGTTTTGTGTGGTTAATGTATATAAGAGGAAAAGAACGATGGTTGAATTCACTGAGGTGCTGCACTGAGTCACTGAAAGTACAATTTTGTGATGAGCACTTTCATCAAAGTAAGGCAATGTCTTATCAGCCTGTCTAAATTTATCTCTGTGATAGCTGGCTGTTCTGTACAGAGCATTTTCTCTGTCTATGAATCTGGAGAATGTGATCTTGTTTCATCAAGCTTTCAAATCCATTCTATTCAGGAATAGATGTAGATTATAGATCTACCACAGGTCTGTAATCCATGTCATCCCCTCAAAATTGTCTCTCTCTCAGCTGCTGCTTGGTCTTTATTTCTATCAGGGCACTGTGTCTAAAGTGTTTGATAGCTTAGATCCCCAGTTCACTTCACATCCTGCTTCCCTCGTCATTCATGCTTGCTACCTGTGTGTTAGTCTGTTCCCAGGACCTTTTTGGGGTGAACCAAGTTCTCTATGGTGAAATCCAAGAGATTATTTCCTCCAGGACCTGTTCCCAAAGCTCAGTGGGGATAAATGTACATAAAATTTAACTCTGTTTATCCTACCTAGTCCTCTGACACTGTCCCAACAGTTATTGCACCATTAAACATCCTTATATACTCTTTCTACCATGCCACACTTGTGCAGCATGTAGCCTTGGTGTCACACTGTGAAGCACCACTCTGGCAGGCTGCAGCATGATCCTGAAGTTACTTCAGGCATTTTCTTCTTCAAAAGTCACGAAAAATAACGATGATATCTCAGGGTTACAGGACTTCTGCACAGGATGAAGGCAAGCCCACGGCCAGATACTGTGTTGAATAAATACAGTCAGTCAACTGCAGAGAGCACTATCTGTGAAAGTGTGGACGTGGACCACTCTGAGCAATAGAGCCTGGGACACAGCCTTTGGGTTGGAGCTCTTTACCTGCATAGTCAAACTTTCACTCTGAGAAGCCAAACAGTGGTCGCCCTTTCACAGATTTGGGTCCAGGCTTCTATGACAACCATGCCAATGTAGGGTTCCAAGTTCTGGATCTAAATCTCACCCCTGGGATTGCACTAAGAAATCAAGAAAGAAGCCGCAGATGCTCCAACGTACACAGGAGGTAATTTATGTAACAGTCAGCTGAATCCCAAGTCACTTGATACTTACTGACTCCCAAAAGATCTTTTTTATTATGATGATGATGATGATTATTATTATTATTATGTGAAAAGAACACATTTTTACATTTCAGCTTGAATTACTTTTATATCAAGGGTGTAGTAGGGTACTGAACTAAAAATGTACAAACATAAGAAACCTGAATGAACACCTTTTCTGGTTCAATCATCTGAAACAGCAGCCACATTCACCCAAAACTTTTCTCCAGAATGGAGGAGTTTCCAACAGAAAGGTAACCCCATAGAAATATGTAAGTGAGAAATGCCTATGAAGGATAGAATTTAATGTTACTGAGAGATTCAGAATCATATTACAACCATGCTTTGACTTCACGTCATAATTAGTGAAATGAGCTATTTTTTCTGGTGCTTGCAGATGAGTTAGCACTGCTTCCATCACGTTCTAAGTTACTGTCACAGAGATGTTAAGAAAAGTATGTAGATAACCAACACAGCCTGTGGACTATTGAGCAGAATGGCTGAAATTCAGTAAACTAATGGTCTGATTTACTGTATGAAGCAAGCTAAACAAACACTGCACCCAAGGGTTTCAATAATCCACACCCTCAAAGGTATTTTGCCTGGAAACAAAAGGCAAGAAGCATACAAAATGCAACAATTCAACCAGCAGATTCTGGCTGTCATCTCCCTTTGAGAGTCATCCTTTCAGCCTCTGCACCTAGGTCCCATTTCTCTCTTGGTTTTTTTTTCCTTGCTTTTTTTTTCTTGCCTTTTTTTTTTTTTTTTTAATTATCCAGACAATAGGTGTCTGTTTAAAGGCTCTCAATCTGTAGGACAGGTTACAGCTGTGTGTAGAGAGAAAGAAGGCAGAGAGGTGTATGGTCAGGGCACAGTGGAGAAAGTAGCAGAGACAGCTCCAGCGCCTCTGTCCAAGGAACTTGTTGGGCCACCACTGACCTATGGGCATCACATTGTGAGCAGGGACATATCAGGCAGGAAGGTCTAGGGAATGCATTGGGCCACCACTGACCTATGGGCATCACACTGTGAGCAGGGACATACCAGGCAGGAAGGTCTAGGGAATGCGTTCTTGTGATCATCAAGGTAAAAATGGACGAGAAACATTCTCAGGATCTGAGTTGGGGAAGGGACCCAGTTAGATACAGTGAGAACACCACGGGCTTGTGAAGTGCCAACAGAGAAATAACAAGGGAACTCTGATCTCTGGAGAAATTATCTTCCACAGATGGTGGTGAACTCTGGCACCAGCACAAGCAATTACCGCGCTGAAGAAAACTCAGCAGCCGGTGAAAAGAGGAGCATGGTGCAGGTGCTGGGTGACTGCCTCCAGCCACTAATTGGTGTATAGGCTGGATAACACGGCTCCAAAGCCAGTGCTGCCGAGGACTGTGGTTTAGTTCTGCTCTCAGCTCTGAGTTAGCTTTCTGTTGCTACCCTAGGTAGGTTAACGCTGATGTTATTCTTTTATATATGATTCACTGTTCACTTTCAAGGCTGTAATTCTAAAATGGAGGTTTTCTGAAGAGCTTAAGACATTTCCTATGTCGTATTAAAATGTTTCTACCATTTTCCCTCTACAGAAATTACTGAATCTTTAAAAATTAATTATTGTCAGTGCACTAATCATGTAGATATTTCTATAGAGAAATGATTTGTTAAATTTTTACATATAAAGATGGCCAGATTAAGGAAAACTTTTAATGATTCCAGAATCAGGAAAACATTTTAGTTTGGATATTTGAAATTTCCATGGAAAATACTGAAGTATGTTGTAAATTTCACAATATTTGCATTAAACTTTGAGCCTATTTCTTCTGGGTTTATGTTCTGTGTTTCTTGAAAATCTTATAAGCATCAAATTTTAGCCTTGAAACTGATTTTTTAACTTTCTGAAATTTTCTATACACAAAACCATGAACTAAAATGTTTTTATAGAGGTAATTGATAATTTCTATTTCTTTGTTGCATGCTTATATAAGGATGCTCTTTGCACGTGTAAAGTCTTATTTCACTTCAACTTATTCAGTTAAAAAATTGCAAGCTCAATTAAACAAACTGGAAAACAACACACATTTTCCTGAAAAATGTTGTCTGCCTCTACAGACAAGACGTTTTACTTCTCAAACACAAGGGTTGGTGAAAAAATAGATTATGACAACAACAGTAAGGTATTTATTCTGAAAAAGGTAAATCCACCCCACTTTCAAATGCTTCTGATGTGAATTGCACAAAACCTTCACAGGAGATAGTGAAAAGATGAAATATGGTCTAATTTTATGGAAACTGATGATCTCTGCACACGTCAGGATATATCTTCAAACTCCATTTCAACCATATTGCTGGGTTTTGCTTTACCACTAGTTTTTATGCTGTACTTTAAATGAAAATTTACAAAAGGGTCAGCACTAAGGGTACAGGATCATTTATTTAGGTGCTATATACTTAAATAGAAGCACTCTAGCTGCAAGTTTGCTTTTGTCAAAAAGCAAGTTGAATGCAACCAGGATCTGAACCAGAATGGAAAGCAGTGGGTGCAAGGGGTACATACTTGTGCCCTGGACCCATGGGATCCCAGGTGAACACCCAGGTGAGCGAGAACAAGGCTGTCAGACCTAAGGTCAATTCACTTCTATGGCTGGGGGGAAGAGATGGAGGATTCATCTAGCAGGGTGGGGAAGTGATAAAAGGGATCACACAAGCTGTTTGCCCTATTGAGTAACTTCATCAGCGTGAGCTTGTGCTAAGAGGATGATAAGATGGGGAAACCATCTTTTCCAGACTCCAAATACATCACTGGTGTACTTCCAAAGGAACAGCTATGTAGAAATAAAAGCTACTGGTTGCACCTAGGAAACTGGTAGGTTTACACTCGCCCTGAGTACCTGAGTCTAGGAAAGACCTTTCTCAGAATATCTCTGCAAAAACGACCCATAGTTCTGTTAAGATGTTTGCGCTGATCCGTTATGCACTTCAGCCTGGGAGGGCTGAAACTGCAGCTCAGAGAACTGACGCTGTCACCCGGGTGCTGCGCCGGGCTGCCAAGGATGGTGTGTCCCGCCTGCAGGAGCTGGGAAGTCAAACAGCCCTAATACAGGGGTGTCCAGAGAGTCTGTAAGACACGAAATTAGCCTGGGTATCTTAAGACGAAGACAGCACCAAGGCTACCTTAACTCTAGAGGCTTCAAGGATTGAGGTCTTCCCGAATGGTCTGTGTCCAGCAGAGGATCTCGGTCAGACCCTGTCACAGCCAGAGCCTGGGCCAGGGCTCTTCACTGTGCGGCATGAAGAGGCGCCTCTTGTCCCGTGAAAGCTTCACCTACACAAACCCTTGTTTGGCATCTGAAAACATTATATCCCTACTTTTCCATGAACTTTGGTTGACATTGAAGCCTTAAGCCATGCAAATTGAGGAGCTCTTAATTACAGTGAAAACATTTTGCGGTGCTGCTATGTCATCATGCAAAACACCAGGTACCTTGCTGCCTTGGTAAAGCCGGAAAACAGTTCCTTATTCTTCTTTCTACTGATTACATAAATGTTTGTTGTCATTATATTAAAAATTGTTTTTTCCAACCCCCTTCTTAATAATTTTCTTAACCCCTACCAACATTACTGCCAAACAAAACATGCATTTGATATATTCAGGGACTTAACGTTGAAGGAGTCAGGAGTGATTTCAGGTGCCTCTATTTCTGGGACAGATAGCCTGAACTCACTTTAAGAATAGCTTGCAATTTTTCAGAAGGCTGACAATCAGCCTCCTTTAAAGTTTCTCATGCTAAGCATTCAAAATTACGCTTTACCTTTTCAAGAAAGCACTTGTGATCCTAACGTATTTTGCTTCATATGCGGGCACCTCTTTGCACAGGACTGCATTAATCTGAGCTTGTGGGCTGTATCCCCATGAATGAAACATCCTTCTTGAACATTTGTTTGTGCAAAAATAGATCTGCACAAATATTTCAAGGAAAGTGAAAACGATATTTGAATTCTCTGTGTCCTCATAATAATTTTGTTGTGCAGTCTGCTGTAATAATGAACATGCTTTTTTCAACCTTGACACAAATCACTTCCCTCTTCCTCAATATCTTCTGGTTTAGGATGATTGCTATTTTTCACATTTCAGCTGCTGAAAAGCTCGTGTGTGGTAAAGAACTGTTCTTTTGGATAGTCACAGATTATTAGAGTTTAGCTGGAACACCTGTACAGCTGGGATCTTGCTTTTACCATACCCCTACATTTCAGTAAACAAGATGTACAAAAGTGTCTTTTAAGAAAATACCGGTAGCATTTCCAAAACATTGCCCTTCACATGTGGAGCATAAAATCACCCCTTCCTTTCTTATGAGTGCCAGGTTAAATAACAGGTGATTCAGCATGACAGGGGTAGGACGTAGTTGAAGGATTGGAATTTTTTGCAACAGCTCTAAATGAGCATAAATCCTGCAGCCCCTGAAAGAGGTAGACAAATACCGTGGCAGAGGTGAGCTGCAATCTGAATGACTCTCACCTCCTGCAGCTGCTTTAGCTTCCGTGTTGTGGGAAGCAACACAAATGCAGCTTTCTGCCTAGCTGTCATCCATGGCTGTGGTGAAACCCATTGTTATAACGGGCAGTGAGTGTTCACATTTGATTGGTTTCCTTATTTTTATCTGCAGTCTACATCCCCATGTAACTGTAAGCTACTCGAGGCAATGAATCAGTGTGATTTCTGAGTGGTTAAAGCCGTTTGGATTTCAGCCTTGTGCCCTGTAACTTGCTCAGGGTGTCCATAATTGGCTGGCAATGCCCAGCCTGTCATCCCTTATTAGTTAAAAGGGATTATGAGCGTAATACTTGAAACGGATAGCAGAGGCAATGTTGAGGGGTAACTGGCTGTGATTATGTCATGGACTGCAGCAACAGCTCAGGGTGTCGCCACTCGGTGCACAGCACTGCTGTGCCGTGGGAACCACAGGCTTTGGATGATGTTGTCATGTTGAAGTGACTGATGCCTCTAGACAGAAGGATGCAGAAGAGCTATGATCAGTGCTGCTCTGAATGCCATGCGCAATTCTTATTCTGTCAAGTCTCTAGTGGTCACTGAGTAAATCTATGCTAAGCTGTAGGATTTTGCAGTTATATAGTACCTTGCCTTCAAGGTCCAAGATGATCATCATAATCCCATACCCTCCAATATGTCCCTGAGTGCCTCCTGTGGCATGAACTGCAAAAGCCACAAATTAACAGAGAAAGAGGTATTGAACAGCTGCACTTTGGTCTGTACTTCTCAGGAATGTGCAACAGATTTTGGAGGTGAGGTGATTTCCCATGCAGCAGTATCAACTCCTTTGTTGTCAACCCCCACATTATGCCTGTGCAGTGGCCCATAAGTCTTTTATGAGATGATTTTACTTTCCCACCCATCAACCGGATCAGCAAGTAAGAACATCTCTATAGATAAAGGAAGTTTGTCTGCCAGGTTAGCATTAAGCTGCAGGGCACTGAGGCGGCGTGGGACCTGGAAAAGGCAGACCTTACACAGACGTGCAGTATATCCTGCCATCCTAAGTTCAAACAGCAGCTGCAATGGAAGACAAGCATAGATGAAGAAGCAGAAGGTAATAAAGTATAGACATAGTTGTACACATGGAACAAATGATGCAGTTAGACCTGGGGTAGCATTAATAACCGTTTCTGAATGGCTCTTGAATATCACTGAAGGAGTCAAGATGTTATGCTGTTAACTTTCCTATAACGTGAATGACAGACAGCAGCCAGATACAAGGGAGGTCATAAGTTTGTAGATAAACAGGAAAAAGCTGTGGCTGCAACAAGGGCAAAAAGGCAGGAGGTTTGGGACAGCTGCTGCTGTACAAGAAAGTTTTTCCAGTTCAGCTTGCAGACCTCTAACCTGCTTCTCCATCAGTGAAGGGACACTATTGCTCCTCCTCATGTCTTCCCACAATCTTCATCTGTCACAGCCAGAGCAGCAGCCTGGTTTTCAATGGGAAAAGATATCTTAGAAACATCATTCTGGCCAGTTGAGGCATTATCATCAGTAACTACAGATGCTATAAGTGGCATAACATCCCGCTCTGAGAATGATTTATTCCTTTTCTTGTGAACACCTGGTTACACTTGATGGAGAAGACTTACAGTGGTAGGTGCAAATTTCTGAGGCAGACAGTGGTTGGGATATTGTCCATATTAAGGAGATTAGTTCGTAGATGCAGGAACTGTACTCTTGTATCTTGCTGTATCCCTTCTTCACTCTCTTGGAGATGCTTTTTGCCATGCTAGTAGAAGAGTACTTGAGCTAACATGTGTCCTGGCACATGGTACATGATGGAGTCCCCTGTGAACCAAAGCCACTGCTGAGCTCTACCTTTGCCCCACAACAAAGCCCAGTATTTGGGAGCTGCATGGGTCCTGGCCTGTTAACATACTTAATAGTCACCTCCCTTCCTCTTACCCACACAGTCCCTTATGTCTGTGAGATGTATAAAATGGTGCTGGGTCAGAAGGGTGGTAACACACTACACTCGCTGCACTATCCTTCCTGGAGAGTGAATGACGACGCAGAACGCAATGTGCATTCCACACCAGACTTCGTTTGCGATATCCACTGGGATCAGCACCCATAAAAGTTCATACTGTGAAAGAATGGGAGGATCCAGTCTGTCTTTCTGTGATAGAAAAATGTGATTGGCTCCTTAGCTATAAATTAGAACAGCAAGTAGGAGAGGCAAGCCTCCACCCTCAAAATGGACAGTATGGTCTGCATGTCATACAAGAGAACAGATTTACAAACATGCCATTGTTATTAATTGAGATATAAAGCAAGTAAATAAACATTTTAAACTAAAATTTGAGAGCGTTATCTATTCCCAAGCTATATAATAATGTATAATTGCAACAGAATCTTGTTTTTTTTAGCAGCATCAGAAGGAAAAAGCTGGAAATTCCTTTTCTAAGCTTGTTAATCCAAAAGCTGTTCTGACTCCTCTCGCCTTTCTTCCTTTCCCTCCTCTGTGTCCCACAGCATACGGAAAACATTCAACCAGGCAAGGAAAAGGAGCAATTGGAAGTGCCTTCATCCATGTGAGCAATCTCAATGAACTGAGCACTGAACCTAGTAATGCACAGAACTTTTTTGATGATGGTCAATCGCAGCAACAGCAAATTGTGCACAAGTTTTACAGTGTTTTTCTCTGATGAAAAAAATTTTGACATGAGGAGTCTCAAGGCATCTAAAACATCCCACTGTTAAAGGGGTAAATGTTAACTGCTTTCACTTCTACCACAAATATTCTGCATGGTTTTGCAATGTATGAGAACTTGCCTAGGACTCTGCAGCAAAATTATTAGGGTTTTTTTCAAGGTCTTTCATGACCTTCTCTAACTCATACTCTGTCTCCTGCGAGAAATGTTCCTGTGCTGGCTCTGCTTGACACCTGGTTTACACGGACAAGATTGTCACCAACTATGCAATCAGTATAGCTTCCCACAGGACCTGAATGGATGTCAAGGGCCCTTTGGGAAGCCTTGTTAGAGTATTTCTCACACCTGACCTAGCTTACGAGACCAGACAGGATTATAGACCTTTCTTGTTCATAACACCAGAAGGCTGTCTGGAGGACATTTCACAATCTAGTTCATAATGTAAGTTCATGAAAGATATATCAGTGCTATGGGGAAATTAGTCTGTAGTCTTAACAGCACATCTGGCAAAATCACTGAGTGAGCTTAACAAAGGTCTAAAAGAATGGGTCAAAATTATATATGTATAATAATATATGTTATATATAGGACACAAGGAAGCTTTGCCTAGTAAAACAAAAAGAGGACAATGTTGGACACAGGTAATGTGGTCAAATAAGAATTAACATCCAAAAAAGCAGTTGAGAGTTTGTTTTAATCAAGCAAAATTCTTTAGACTTAGTTCACCCATCTGGACTATTTTCCTTTTTTTGTCACTGTACTTGGTTTCATTATGATGTTTACCCTCTCATAAGGTTTTTTCTTTAACATCTTTCTGGAATCAATTGTAGTGTGAAAATCTTCTGATACAAAAAGTCCTATCCAAAGAAGCAGCTTTAAACCTTGGCACTGCTTTTACAGGTCATCAAGCAGCCATATGACATCACAAATGAGCAAAGCTTCAAGATTTTAATCCATAAATTGAACTGTATTTGATATATTACAAGGATGATAAATTCCTGTGACATATACTGCAGAGACACATTTAACACCTGCTTGTATTTCTTTGCACTTTTTTGGTACTAGTACATGGGAATGTGCAACAAATATCATGGTTATGGTTGTGATAATGCCAAACTTAAACACATGACTGGAAATATGCAATTTCTGGAATTTCCCAGACTCCTTGGGTAACTTAATGCTGGGAGTGTTTTCTTTCACCAGACCACATTGACAGCCACAACTCTAGGGAGTGGAGGGGAGTGGGGAAAGGGCTGTTTATTCTGAAATGTGGTGTGTGATCCACTTTCAGAGTAGGTCTGGGAATTTGACAGAGTCTCTGCTGGTGCAGATGCATCAGACTTTGATGATGCCCTTGAGCTCTTTGCTCTCTTCTTCCCACAACAGTCGTGGCTTATGAGGTGCCACTAAAACATTTTACCCCATGCTAATAAGCAACTAGTGGCTGACAGTGCATGGAGGCATGTGGAACTGATGCTCTGCAGAGTCTGCTCAATTCAACTTATGATTATGAGGGAAATGCTTTTATAATACAGTTATTTCCCCCCTAGTGCCATGGCTCTGCACTT
>NW_009185612.1:74238-74838 GCF_000690835.1 Fulmarus glacialis | reverse complement strand
CTGGGGGGTGGATCACCCTGTGCCCATGCTTTCAAACCAGCTTGGTGTTCCTCGCTGGACAGGCACCAATCCTGCCTTTTTGGGGGTTTTTCCTTGCCATTTCAAAGGGCTTTTCAGAAAAGTAAAAAACGAAGAGTGCTAAACTGTGTAGCTTGCAGGGTGAGCCAGTCCAACAGATGTATTTGCTTGCGTGAGGCATGGCACTGTGATAATTTTATAGTAGCAACATTGGTGTAGCTGTTCCTGGATCTCATCCAGTTGTGTTGGCACTAGTGTTCATCAAATGAGATGGGTCAGATTGCTACCCTGGCTGAAAACCAACCCAGGCAGAAAATGATTAATTTTCAGCTAGTCACAGCCTTCATCTATCTCAGCGCATGAATAGTAGGAGGTGGTGGGAAGCACTGACTAGGAATAAGGAGAATCAAATCAGCCTCTAAAGCACTAGTTTATCATAGTGATGGTTTAAAGTGACCGTAAAGCCATCAGAAGTCTTTTTGTACAGGTTGTCTTTATGTTGGAAACAGATCTAAATAGGCATTTTGTCTTTTTTCTGTCTTTCAATTATACCCCACACAGTAGGATCCCAGCTGAGCTGGG